>NC_064671.1:53949097-54025408 GCF_943734685.1 Anopheles coluzzii | reverse complement strand
AAATTTGATGTTGAATTTTGTTGCCATCTATTATCGTTGTTACGGTCATGTTTCATCCAAATGAAGCCATCTTGCACTATTTGAATGGCCTTGAAATTTGATGTTGAGTTTTTTTGCCATCTATTATCGTTGTTACGGCCATGTTTCATCCAAATGAAGCCATATTGCACTATTTGAATGGCCTTGAAATTTGATGTTGAGTTTTTTTGCCATCTATTATCGTTGTTACGGCCATGTTATATCCAAATGAAGTCATATTGCACTATTTGAATGGCCTTGAAATTTGATGTTGAATTGTGTTGCCATCTATTATCGTTGTTACGGCCATGTTTCATCCAAATGAAGCCATCTTGCACTATTTGAATGGCCTTGAAATTTGATGTTGAGTTCTGTTGCCATCTATTATCGTTGTTACAGCCGTGTTTCATCCTAATGAAGCCATCTTGCACTATTTGAATGGCCTTGAAATTTGATGTTGAATTTTGTTGCCATCTATTATCGTTGTGACGGCCATGTTTCATCCAAATGATGCCATATTGCACTATTTGAATGGCCTTGAAATTTGATGTTGAGTTTTTTTGCCATCTATTATCGTTGTTACGGCCATGTTTCATCCAAATAAAGGCATCTTGCACTAATTCATTGGCCTTGAAATTTGATGTTGAATTTTGTTGCCATCTATTATCGTTGTTACGGCCATGTTTCATCCAAATGAAGCCATCTTGCACTATTTGAATGGCCTTGAAATTTGATGTTGAGTTTTGTTGCCATCTGTTATCGTTGTTACTTCCATGTTTCATCCAAATAAAGGCATCTTGCTCTAATTCAATGGCCTTGAAATTTGATGTTGAGTTTTTTTGCCATCTATTATCGTTGTGACGGCCATGTTTCATCCAAATGAAGCCATCTTGCACTATTTGAATGGCCTTGAAATTTGATGTTGAGTTTTGTTGCCATCTATTATCGTTGTTACGGCCGTGTTTCATCCAAATGAAGCCATCTTGCACTAATTCAATGGCCTTGAAATTTGATGTTGAGTTTTTTTGCCATCTATTATCGTTGTTACGGCCATGTTTCATCCAAATGAAGCCATCTTGCACTATTTGAATGGCCTTGAAATTTGATGTTGAGTTTTGTTGCCATCTATTATCGTTGTTACGGCCGTGTTTCATCCAAATGAAGCCATATTGCACTATTTGAAAGGGCTTGAAATTTGATGTTGAGTTTTGTTGCCATCTATTATCGTTGTTACGGCCATGTTTCATCCAATTGAAGCCATCTAGCACTATTTGAATGGCCTTGAAATTTGATGTTGAGTTTTGTTGCCATCTATTATCGTTGTTACGGCCATGTTTCATCCAAATGAAGCCATATTGCACTATTTGAATGGCCTTGAAATTTGATGTTGAGTTTTTTTTGCCATCTATTATCGTTGTTACGGCCATGTTTCATCCAAATAAAGGCATCTTGCTCTAATTCATTGGCCTTGAAATTTGATGTTGAATTTTGTTGCCATCTATTATCGTTGTTACGGCCATGTTTCATCCAAATGAAGCCATCTTGCACTATTTGAATGGCCTTGAAATTTGATGTTGAATTTTGTTGCCATCTATTATCGTTGTTACAGCCGTGTTTCATCCAAATGAAGCCATCTTGCACTATTTGAATGGCCTTGAAATTTGATGTTGAGTTTTGTTGCCATCTATTATCGTTGTTACGGCCATGTTTCATCCAAATGAAGCCATCTTGCACTATTTGAATGGCCTTGAAATTTGATGTTGAGTTTTTTTGCCATCTATTATCGTTGTTACGGCCATTTTATATCCAAATGAAGTCATATTGCACTATTTGAATGGCCTTGAAATTTGATGTTGAATTTTGTTGCCATCTATTATCGTTGTTACGGCCATGTTTCATCCAAATGAAGCCATATTGCACTATTTGAATGGCCTTGAAATTTGATGTTGAGTTTTGCTGCCATCTATTATCGTTGTTACGGCCATGTTATATCCAAATGAAGTCATATTGCACTATTTGAATGGCCTTGAAATTTGATGTTGAATTTTGTTGCCATCTATTATCGTTGTTACGGCCATGTTTCATCCAAATGAAGCCATCTTGCACTATTTGAATGGCCTTGAAATTTTATGTTGAGTTTTTTTGCCATCTATTATCGTTGTTACGGCCATGTTTCATCCAAATGAAGCCATCTTGCACTATTTGAATGGCCTTGAAATTTGATGTTGAGTTTTGTTGCCATCTATTATCGTTGTGACGGCCATGTTTCATCCAAATGAAGCCATCTTGCACTATTTGAATGGCCTTGAAATTTGATGTTGAGTTTTGTTGCCATCTATTATCGTTGTTACAGCCGTGTTTCATCCTAATGAAGCCATCTTGCACTAATTCAATGGCCTTGAAATTTGATGTTGAGTTTTTTTGCCATCTATTATCGTTGTTACGACCGTGTTTCATCCAAATGAAGCCATCTTGCACTATTTGAATGGCCTTGAAATTTGATGTTGAATTTTGTTGCCATCTATTATCGTTGTTACGGCCATGTTTCATCCAAATGAAGCCATCTTGCACTATTTGAATGGCCTTGAAATTTGATGTTGAATTTTGTTGCCATCTATTATCGTTGTTACGGCCGTGTTTCATCCAAATGAAGCCATCTTGCACTAATTAAATGGCCTTGAAATTTGATGTTGAGTTTTTGTTGCCATCTATTATCGTTGTTACGGCCATGTTTCATCCAAATGAAGCCATCTTGCACTATTTGAATGGCCTTGAAATTTGATGTTGAATTTTGTTGCCATCTATTATCGTTGTTACGGCCGTGTTTCATCCAAATGAAGCCATCTTGCACTAATTCAATGGCCTTGAAATTTGATGTTGAGTTTTTTTGCCATCTATTATTGTTGTTACGGCCATGTTTCATCCTAATGAAGCCATCTTGCACTATTTGAATGGCCTTGAAATTTGATGTTGAGTTTTTTTGCCATCTATTATCGTTGTTACGGCCATGTTTCATCCAAATGAAGCCATCTTGCACTATTTGAATGGCCTTGAAATTTGATGTTGAGTTTTTTTGCCATCTATTATCGTTGTTACGGCCATGTTTCATCCAAATAAAGCCATCTTGCACTATTTGAATGGCCTTGAAATTTGATGTTGAGTTTTGTTGCCATCTATTATCGTTGTTACGGCCATGTTTCATCCAAATGAAGCCATATTGCACTATTTGAATGGCCTTGAAATTTGATGTTTAGTTTTTTTACCATCTATTATCGTTGTTACGGCCATGTTTCATCCAAATAAAGGCATCTTGCACTAATTCATTGGCCTTGAAATTTGATGTTGAGTTTTGTTGCCATCTATTATCGTTGTTACGGCCATGTTTCATCCAAATGAAGCCATCTTGCACTATTTGAATGGCCTTGAAATTTGATGTTGAATTTTGTTGCCATCTATTATCGTTGTTACGGTCATGTTTCATCCAAATGAAGCCATCTTGCACTATTTGAATGGCCTTGAAATTTGATGTTGAGTTTTTTTGCCATCTATTATCGTTGTTACGGCCATGTTTCATCCAAATGAAGCCATCTTGCACTATTTGAATGGCCTTGAAATTTGATGTTGAGTTTTTTTGCCATCTATTATCGTTGTTACGGCCATGTTATATCCAAATGAAGTCATATTGCACTATTTGAATGGCCTTGAAATTTGATGTTGAATTTTGTTGCCATCTATTATCGTTGTTACGGCCATGTTTCATCCAAATGAAGCCATATTGCACTATTTCAATGGCCTTGAAATTTGATGTTGAGTTTTGTTGCCATCTATTATCGTTGTTACGGCCATGTTATATCCAAATGAAGTCATATTGCACTATTTGAATGGCCTTGAAATTTGATGTTGAATTTTGTTGCCATCTATTATCGTTGTTACGGCCATGTTTCATCCAAATGAAGCCATCTTGCACTATTTGAATGGCCTTGAAATTTGATGTTTAGTTTTTTTTACCATCTATTATCGTTGTTACGGCCATGTTTCATCCAAATGAAGCCATCTTGCACTAATTCAATGGCCTTGAAATTTGATGTTGAGTTTTTTGCCATCTATTATCGTTGTTACGGCCATGTTTCATCCAAATGAAGCCATCTTGCACTATTTGAATGGCCTTGAAATTTAATGTTGAATTTTGTTGCCATCTATTATCGTTGTTACGGCCATGTTTCATCCAAATAAAGCCATCTTGCACTATTTGAATGGCCTTGAAATTTGATGTTGAATTGTGTTGCCATCTATTATCGTTGTTACGGCCATGTTTCATCCAAATGAAGCCATCTTGCACTATTTGAATGGCCTTGAAATTTGATGTTGAGTTTTTTTGCCATCTATTATCGTTGTGACGGCCATGTTTCATCCAAATGAAGCCGTCTTGCACTATTTGAATGGCCTTGAAATTTGATGTTGAGTTTTTTTGCCATCTATTATCGTTCTTACGGCCGTGTTTCATCCAAATGAAGCCATCTTGCACTAATTCATTGGCCTTGAAATTTGATGTTGAGTTTTGTTGCCATCTATTATCGTTGTTACGGCCGTGTTTCATCCAAATGAAGCCATCTTGCACTATTTGAATGGCCTTGAAATTTGATGTTGAGTTTTGTTGCCATGTATTATCGTTGTTACGGCCATGTTTCATCCAAATGAAGCCATCTTGCACTATTTGAATGGCCTTGAATTTGATGTTGAGTTTTTTTGCCATCTATTATCGTTGTTACGGCCATGTTATATCCAAATGAAGTCATATTGCACTATTTGAATGGCCTTGAAATTTGATGTTGAATTGTGTTGCCATCTATTATCGTTGTTACGGCCATGTTTCATCCAAATAAAGGCATCTTGCTCCAATTCACTGGCCTTGAAATTTGATGTGGAGTTTTTTTGCCATCTATTATCGTTGTGACGGCCATGTTTCATCCAAATGAAGCCGTCTTGCACTATTTGAATGGCCTTGAAATTTGATGTTGAGTTTTTTTGCCATCTATTATCGTTCTTACGGCCGTGTTTCATCCAAATGAAGCCATCTTGCACTAATTCATTGGCCTTGAAATTTGATGTTGAGTTTTGTTGCCATCTATTATCGTTGTTACGGCCGTGTTTCATCCAAATGAAGCCATCTTGCACTATTTGAATGGCCTTGAAATTTGATGTTGAGTTTTGTTGCCATGTATTATCGTTGTTACGGCCATGTTTCATCCAAATGAAGCCATCTTGCACTATTTGAATGGCCTTGAATTTGATGTTGAGTTTTGTTGCCATCTATTATCGTTGTTACGGCCATGTTTCATCCAAATGAAGCCATCTTGCACTATTTGAATGGCCTTGAAATTTGATGTTGAATTGTGTTGCCATCTATTATCGTTGTTACGGCCATGTTTCATCCAAATGAAGCCATCTTGCACTATTTGAATGGCCTTGAAATTTGATGTTGAGTTTTGTTGCCATCTATTATCGTTGTTACAGCCGTGTATCATCCAAATGAAGCCATCTTGCAACATTTGAATGGCCTTGAAATTTGATGTTGAATTGTGTTGCCATCTATTATCGTTGTTACGGCCATGTTTCATCCAAATGAAGCCATCTTGCACTATTTCAATGGCCTTGAAATTTGATGTTGAGTTTTGTTGCCATCTATTATCGTTCTTACGGCCATGTTTCATCCAAATAAAGGCATCTTGCACTAATTCATTGGCCTTGAAATTTGATGTTGAGTTTTTTTGCCATCTATTATCGTTGTTACGGCCATGTTTCATCCAAATAAAGGCATCTTGCTCTAATTCATTGGCCTTGAAATTTGATGTTGAATTTTGTTGCCATCTATTATCGTTGTTACGGCCATGTTTCATCCAAATGAAGCCATCTTGCACTATTTGAATGGCCTTGAAATTTGATGTTGAGTTTTGTTGCCATCTATTATCGTTGTTACAGCCGTGTTTCATCCAAATGAAGCCATCTTGCACTATTTGAATGGCCTTGAAATTTGATGTTGAGTTTTGTTGCCATCTATTATCGTTGTTACGGCCATGTTTCATCCAAATGAAGCCATCTTGCACTATTTCAATGGCCTTGAAATTTGATGTTGAGTTTTTTGCCATCTATTATCGTTGTTAAGGCCATGTTATATCCAAATGAAGTCATATTGCACTATTTGAATGGCCTTGAAATTTGATGTTGAATTTTGTTGCCATCTATTATCGTTGTTACGGCCATGTTTCATCCAAATGAAGCCATCTTGCACTATTTGAATGGCCTTGAAATTTGATGTTGAGTTTTGCTGCCATCTATTATCGTTGTTACGGCCATGTTATATCCAAATGAAGTCATATTGCACTATTTGAATGGCCTTGAAATTTGATGTTGAATTTTGTTGCCATCTATTATCGTTGTTACGGCCATGTTTCATCCAAATGAAGCCATCTTGCACTATTTGAATGGCCTTGAAATTTGATGTTGAGTTTTTTTGCCATCTATTATCGTTGTTACGGCCATGTTTCATCCAAATGAAGCCATCTTGCACTATTTGAATGGCCTTGAAATTTGATGTTGAGTTTTGTTGCCATCTATTATCGTTGTGACGGCCATGTTTCATCCAAATGAAGCCATCTTGCACTATTTGAATGGCCTTGAAATTTGATGTTGAGTTTTGTTGCCATGTATTATCGTTGTTACGGCCATGTTTCATCCAAATGAAGCCATCTTGCACTATTTGAATGGCCTTGAAATTTGATGTTGAGTTTTGTTGCCATCTATTATCGTTGTGACGGCCATGTTTCATCCAAATGAAGCCATCTTGCACTATTTGAATGGCCTTGAATTTGATGTTGAGTTTTTTTGCCATCTATTATCGTTGTTACGGCCATGTTATATCCAAATGAAGTCATATTGCACTATTTGAATGGCCTTGAAATTTGATGTTGAATTTTGTTGCCATCTATTATCGTTGTTACGGCCATGTTTCATCCAAATGAAGCCATATTGCACTATTTGAATGGCCTTGAAATTTGATGTTGAGTTTTGCTGCCATCTATTATCGTTGTTACGGCCATGTTATATCCAAATGAAGTCATATTGCACTATTTGAATGGCCTTGAAATTTGATGTTGAATTTTGTTGCCATCTATTATCGTTGTTACGGCCGTGTTTCATCCAAATGAAGCCATCTTGCACTATTTGAATGGCCTTGAAATTTGATGTTGAGTTTTTTTGCCATCTATTATCGTTGTTACGGCCATGTTTCATCCAAATGAAGCCATCTTGCACTATTTGAATGGCCTTGAAATTTGATGTTGAGTTTTGTTGCCATCTATTATCGTTGTGACGGCCATGTTTCATCCAAATGAAGCCATCTTGCACTATTTGAATGGCCTTGAAATTTGATGTTGAGTTTTGTTGCCATCTATTATCGTTGTTACGGCCGTGTATCATCCAAATGAAGCCATCTTGCACTATTTGAATGGCCTTGAAATTTGATGTTGAGTTTTGTTGCCATGTATTATCGTTGTTACGGCCATGTTTCATCCAAATGAAGCCATCTTGCACTATTTGAATGGCCTTGAATTTGATGTTGAGTTTTTTTGCCATCTATTATCGTTGTTACGGCCATGTTATATCCAAATGAAGTCATATTGCACTATTTGAATGGCCTTGAAATTTGATGTTGAATTTTGTTGCCATCTATTATCGTTGTTACGGCCATGTTTCATCCAAATGAAGCCATATTGCACTATTTGAATGGCCTTGAAATTTGATGTTGAGTTTTGCTGCCATCTATTATCGTTGTTACGGCCATGTTATATCCAAATGAAGTCATATTGCACTATTTGAATGGCCTTGAAATTTGATGTTGAATTTTGTTGCCATCTATTATCGTTGTTACGGCCATGTTTCATCCAAATGAAGCCATCTTGCACTATTTGAATGGCCTTGAAATTTGATGTTGAGTTTTTTTGCCATCTATTATCGTTGTTACGGCCATGTTTCATCCAAATGAAGCCATCTTGCACTAATTCAATGGCCTTGAAATTTGATGTTGAGTTTTTTGCCATCTATTATCGTTGTTACGGCCATGTTTCATCCAAATGAAGCCATCTTGCACTATTTGAATGGCCTTGAAATTTAATGTTGAATTTTGTTGCCATCTATTATCGTTGTTACGGCCATGTTTCATCCAAATAAAGCCATCTTGCACTATTTGAATGGCCTTGAAATTTGATGTTGAATTGTGTTGCCATCTATTATCGTTGTTACGGCCATGTTTCATCCAAATAAAGGCATCTTGCTCCAATTCACTGGCCTTGAAATTTGATGTGGAGTTTTTTTGCCATCTATTATCGTTGTGACGGCCATGTTTCATCCAAATGAAGCCGTCTTGCACTATTTGAATGGCCTTGAAATTTGATGTTGAGTTTTTTTGCCATCTATTATCGTTCTTACGGCCGTGTTTCATCCAAATGAAGCCATCTTGCACTAATTCATTGGCCTTGAAATTTGATGTTGAGTTTTGTTGCCATCTATTATCGTTGTTACGGCCGTGTTTCATCCAAATGAAGCCATCTTGCACTATTTGAATGGCCTTGAAATTTGATGTTGAGTTTTGTTGCCATGTATTATCGTTGTTACGGCCATGTTTCATCCAAATGAAGCCATCTTGCACTATTTGAATGGCCTTGAATTTGATGTTGAGTTTTTTTGCCATCTATTATCGTTGTTACGGCCATGTTATATCCAAATGAAGTCATATTGCACTATTTGAATGGCCTTGAAATTTGATGTTGAATTTTGTTGCCATCTATTATCGTTGTTACGGCCATGTTTCATCCAAATGAAGCCATATTGCACTATTTCAATGGCCTTGAAATTTGATGTTGAGTTTTGTTGCCATCTATTATCGTTGTTACGGCCATGTTATATCCAAATGAAGTCATATTGCACTATTTGAATGGCCTTGAAATTTGATGTTGAATTTTGTTGCCATCTATTATCGTTGTTACGGCCATGTTTCATCCAAATGAAGCCATCTTGCACTATTTGAATGGCCTTGAAATTTGATGTTGAGTTTTTTTGCCATCTATTATCGTTGTTACGGCCATGTTTCATCCAAATGAAGCCATCTTGCACTAATTCAATGGCCTTGAAATTTGATGTTGAGTTTTTTGCCATCTATTATCGTTGTTACGGCCATGTTTCATCCAAATGAAGCCATCTTGCACTATTTGAATGGCCTTGAAATTTGATGTTGAATTTTGTTGCCATCTATTATCGTTGTTACGGTCATGTTTCATCCAAATAAAGCCATCTTGCACTATTTGAATGGCCTTGAAATTTGATGTTGAATTGTGTTGCCATCTATTATCGTTGTTACGGCCATGTTTCATCCAAATAAAGGCATCTTGCTCCAATTCACTGGCCTTGAAATTTGATGTGGAGTTTTTTTGCCATCTATTATCGTTGTGACGGCCATGTTTCATCCAAATGAAGCCATCTTGCACTATTTGAATGGCCTTGAAATTTGATGTTGAGTTTTGTTGCCATCTATTACCGTTGTTACGGCCGTGTATCATCCAAATGAAGCCATCTTGCACTATTTGAATGGCCTTGAAATTTGATGTTGAGTTTTGTTGCCATGTATTATCGTTGTTACGGCCATGTTTCATCCAAATGAAGCCATCTTGCACTATTTGAATGGCCTTGAAATTTGATGTTGAGTTTTTTTGCCATCTATTATCGTTGTTACGGCCATGTTATATCCAAATGAAGCCATCTTGCACTATTTGAATGGCCTTGAAATTTGATGTTTAGTTTTTTTTACCATCTATTATCGTTGTTACGGCCATGTTTCATCCAAATGAAGCCATCTTGCACTATTTGAATGGCCTTGAAATTTGATGTGGAGTTTTTTTGCCATCTATTATCGTTGTTACGGCCATGTTATATCCAAATGAAGTCATATTGCACTATTTGAATGGCCTTGAAATTTGATGTTGATTTGTGTTGCCATCTATTATCGTTGTTACGGCCATGTTTCATCCAAATGAAGCCATCTTGCACTATTTGAATGGCCTTGAAATTTGATGTTGAGTCTTGTTGCCATCTATTATCGTTGTTACAGCCGTGTATCATCCAAATGAAGCCATCTTGCACCATTTGAATGGCCTTGAAATTTGATGTTGAATTGTGTTGCCATCTATTATCGTTGTTACGGCCATGTTTCATCCAAATGAAGCCATCTTGCACTATTTGAATGGCCTTGAAATTTGATGTTGAGTTTTTTTGCCATGTATTATCGTTGTTACGGCCATGTTTCATCCAAATGAAGCCATCTTGCACTATTTGAATGGCCTTGAAATTTGATGTTGAGTTTTTTTGCCATCTATTATCGTTGTTACGGCCATGTTATATCCAAATGAAGTCATATTGCACTATTTGAATGGCCTTGAAATTTGATGTTGAATTTTGTTGCCATCTATTATCGTTGTTACGGCCATGTTTCATCCAAATGAAGCCATCTTGCACTATTTGAATGGCCTTGAAATTTGATGTTGAGTTTTGTTGCCATCTATTATCGTTGTTACGGCCATGTTATATCCAAATGAAGTCATATTGCACTATTTGAATGGCCTTGAAATTTGATGTTGAATTTTGTTGCCATCTATTATCGTTGTTACGGCCATGTTTCATCCAAATGAAGCCATCTTGCACTATTTGAATGGCCTTGAAATTTGATGTTGAGTTTTTTTGCCATCTATTATCGTTCTTACGGCCATGTTTCATCCAAATGAAGCCATCTTACACTAATTCAATGGCCTTGAAATTTGATGTTGAGTTTTTTGCCATCTATTATCGTTGTTACGGCCATGTTTCATCCAAATGAAGCCATCTTGCACTATTTGAATGGCCTTGAAATTTAATGTTGAATTTTGTTGCCATCTATTATCGTTGTTACGGCCATGTTTCATCCAAATAAAGCCATCTTGCACTATTTGAATGGCCTTGAAATTTGATGTTGAATTTTGTTGCCATCTATTATCGTTGTTACGGCCATGTTTCATCCAAATAAAGGCATCTTGCTCCAATTCACTGGCCTTGAAATTTGATGTGGAGTTTTTTTGCCATCTTTTATCGTTATGACGGCCATGTTTCATCCAAATGAAGCCATCTTGCACTATTTGAATGGCCTTGAAATTTGATGTTGAGTTTTTTTGCCATCTATTATCGTTGTTACGGCCATGTTATATCCAAATAAAGGCATCTTGCACTAATTCATTGGCCTTGAAATTTGATGTTGAGTTTTGTTGCCATCTATTATCGTTGTTACGGCCGTGTTTCATCCAAATGAAGCCATCTTGCACTATTTGAATGGCCTTGAAATTTGATGTTGAATTTTGTTGCCATGTATTATCGTTGTTACGGCCATGTTTCATCCAAATGAAGCCATCTTGCACTATTTGAATGGCCTTGAATTTGATGTTGAGTTTTTTTGCCATCTATTATCGTTGTTACGGCCATGTTATATCCAAATGAAGTCATATTGCACTATTTGAATGGCCTTGAAATTTGATGTTGAATTTTGTTGCCATCTATTATCGTTGTTACGGCCATGTTTCATCCAAATGAAGCCATCTTGCACTATTTCAATGGCCTTGAAATTTGATGTTGAGTTTTGTTGCCATCTATTATCGTTGTTACGGCCATGTTATATCCAAATGAAGTCATATTGCACTATTTGAATGGCCTTGAAATTTGATGTTGAATTTTGTTGCCATCTATTATCGTTGTTACGGCCATGTTTCATCCAAATGAAGCCATCTTGCACTATTTGAATGGCCTTGAAATTTGATGTTGAGTTTTTTTGCCATCTATTATCGTTGTTACGGCCATGTTTCATCCAAATGAAGCCATCTTGCACTAATTCAATGGCCTTGAAATTTGATGTTGAGTTTTTTGCCATCTATTATCGTTGTTACGGCCATGTTTCATCCAAATGAAGCCATCTTGCACTATTTGAATGGCCTTGAAATTTGATGTTGAGTTTTTTTGCCATCTATTATCGTTGTTACGGCCATGTTTCATCCAAATAAAGCCATCTTGCACTATTTGAATGGCCTTGAAATTTGATGTTGAATTGTGTTGCCATCTATTATCGTTGTTACGGCCATGTTTCATCCAAATAAAGGCATCTTGCTCCAATTCACTGGCCTTGAAATTTGATGTGGAGTTTTTTTGCCATCTATTATCGTTGTGACGGCCATGTTTCATCCAAATGAAGCCATCTTGCACTATTTGAATGGCCTTGAAATTTGATGTTGAGTTTTGTTGCCATCTATTACCGTTGTTACGGCCGTGTATCATCCAAATGAAGCCATCTTGCACTAACTCAATGGCCTTGAAATTTGATGTTGAGTTTTTTTGCCATCTATTATCGTTGTTACGGCCATGTTTCATCCAAATGAAGCCATCTTGCACTATTTGAATGACCTTGAAATTTGATGTTTAGTTTTTTTTACCATCTATTATCGTTGTTACGGCCATGTTTCATCCAAATGAAGCCATCTTGCACTATTTGAATGGCCTTGAAATTTGATGTTTAGTTTTTTTGCCATCTATTATCGTTGTTACGGCCATGTTATATCCAAATGAAGTCATATTGCACTATTTGAATGGCCTTGAAATTTGATGTTGATTTGTGTTGCCATCTATTATCGTTGTTACGGCCATGTTTCATCCAAATGAAGCCATCTTGCACTATTTGAATGGCCTTGAAATTTGATGTTGAGTTTTGTTGCCATCTATTATCGTTGTTACAGCCGTGTATCATCCAAATGAAGCCATCTTGCACCATTTGAATGGCCTTGAAATTTGATGTTGAATTGTGTTGCCATCTATTATCGTTGTTACGGCCATGTTTCATCCAAATGAAGCCATCTTGCACTATTTGAATGGCCTTGAAATTTGATGTTGAGTTTTGTTGCCATCTATTATCGTTCTTACGGCCATGTTTCATCCAAATAAAGGCATCTTGCACTAATTCATTGGCCTTGAAATTTGATGTTGAGTTATGTTGCCATCTATTATCGTTGTTACGGCCATGTTTCATCCAAATGAAGCCATCTTGCGCTATTTGAATGGCCTTGAAATTTGATGTTGAGTTTTGTTGCCATGTATTATCGTTGTTACGGCCATGTTTCATCCAAATGAAGCCATCTTGCACTATTTGAATGGCCTTGAAATTTGATGTTGAGTTTTTTTGCCATCTATTATCGTTGTTACGGCCATGTTATATCCAAATGAAGTCATATTGCACTATTTGAATGGCCTTGAAATTTGATGTTGAATTTTGTTGCCATCTATTATCGTTGTTACGGCCATGTTTCACCCAAATGAAGCCATCTTGCTCTAATTCAATGGCCTTGAAATTTGATGTTGAATTTTGTTGCCATCTATTATCGTTGTTACGGCCATGTTATATCCAAATGAAGTCATATTGCACTATTTGAATGGCCTTGAAATTTGATGTTGAATTTTGTTGCCATCTATTATCGTTGTTACGGCCATGTTTCATCCGAATGAAGCCATCTTGCACTATTTGAATGGCCTTGAACTTTGATGTTGAGTTTTTTTTGCCATCTATTATCGTTGTTACGGCCATGTTTCATCCAAATGAAGCCATATTGCACTAATTCAATGGCCTTGAAATTTGATGTTGAGTTTTTTGCCATCTATTATCGTTGTTACGGCCGTGTTTCATCCAAATGAAGCCATCTTGCACTAATTCAATGGCCTTGAAATTTGATGTTGATTTTTTTGCCATCTATTATCGTTGTTACGGCCATGTTTCATCCAAATGAAGCCATCTTGCACTATTTGAATGGCCTTGAAATTTGATGTTGAGTTTTGTTGCCATCTATTATCGTTGTTACGGCCATGTTATATCCAAATGAAGTCATATTGCACTATTTGAATGGCCTTGAAATTTGATGTTGAATTTTGTTGCCATCTATTATCGTTGTTACGGCCATGTTTCATCCAAATGAAGCCTTCTTGCTCTAATCCAATGGCCTTGAAATTTGATGTTGAGTTTTGTTGCCATCTATTATCTTTGTTACGGCCATGTTATATCCAAATGAAGCCATCTTGCACTATTTGAAAGGCCTTGAAATTTGATGTTGAGTTTTGTTGCCATCTATTATCGTTGTTACAGCCGTGTTTCATCCAAATGAAGTCATATTGCACTATTTGAATGGCCTTGAAATTCGATGTTGAATTTTGTTGCCATCTATTATCGTTGTTACGGCCATGTTTCATCCAAATGAAGCCATCTTGCTCTAATTCAATGGCCTTGAAATTTGATGTTGAGTTTTGTTGCCATCTATTATCGTTGTTACGGCCATGTTATATCCAAATGAAGTCATATTGCACTATTTGAATGGCCTTGAAATTTGATGTTGAATTTTGTTGCCATCTATTATCGTTGTTACGGCCATGTTTCATCCAAATGAAGCCATCTTGCTCTAATTCAATGGCCTTGAAATTTGATGTTGAGTTTTGTTGCCATCTATTATCGTTGTTACGGCCATGTTATATCCAAATGAAGCCATCTTGCACTATTTGAATGGCCTTGAAATTTGATGTTGAGTTTTGTTGCCATGTATTATCGTTGTTACGGCCATGATTCATCCAAATGAAGCCATCTAGCACTATTTGAATGGCCTTGAAATTTGATGTTGAGTTTTGTTGCCATCTATTATCGTTGTGACGGCCATGTTTCATCCAAATGAAGCCATCTTGCACTAATTCAATGGCCTTGAAATTTGATGTTGAGTTTTTTGCCATCTATTATCGTTGTTACGGCCGTGTTTCATCCAAATGAAGCCATCTTGCACTATTTGAATGGCCTTGAAATTTGATGTTGAGTTTTTTTGCCATCTATTATCGTTGTTACGGCGATGTTTCATCCAAATGAAGCCATTTTGCACTATTTGAATGGCCTTGAAATTTGATGTTGAGTTTTGTTGCCATCTATTATCGTTGTTACGGCCGTGTTTCATCCAAATGAAGCCATCTTGCACTAATTCATTGGCCTTGAAATTTGATGTTGAATTTTGTTGCCATCTATTATCGTTGTTACGGCCATGTTTCATCCAAATGAAGCCATCTTGCTCTAATTCAATGGCCTTGAAATTTGATGTTGAGTTTTGTTACCATCTATTATCGTTGTTACGGCCATGTTATATCCAAATGAAGTCATATTGCACTATTTGAATGGCCTTGAAATTTGATGTTGAATTTTGTTGCCATCTATTATCGTTGTTACGGCCATGTTTCATCCAAATGAAGCCATCTTGCACTATTTGAATGGCCTTGAAATTTGATGTTGAGTTTTTTTGCCATCTATTATCGTTGTTACGGCCATGTTTCATCCAAATGAAGCCATCTTGCACTAATTCAATGGCCTTGAAATTTGATGTTGAGTTTTTTGCCATCTATTATCGTTGTTACGGCCATGTTTCATCCAAATGAAGCCATCTTGCACTATTTGAATGGCCTTGAAATTTGATGTTGAATTTTGTTGCCATCTATTATCGTTGTTACGGCCATGTTTCATCCAACTAAAGCCATCTTCCACTATTTGAATGGCCTTGAAATTTGATGTTGAATTGTGTTGCCATCTATTATCGTTGTTACGGCCATGTTTCATCCAAATAAAGGCATCTTGCTCTAATTCAATGGCCTTGAAATTTGATGTTGAGTTTTTTTGCCATCTATTATCGTTGTGACGGCCATGTTTCATCCAAATGAAGCCATCTTGCACTATTTGAATGGCCTTGAATTTTGATGTTGAGTTTTGTTGCCATCTATTATCGTTGTTACGGCCGTGTATCATCCAAATGTAGCCATCTTGCACTAATTCAATGGCCTTGAAATTTGATGTTGAGTTTTGTTGCCATCTATTATCGTTGTTACGGCCATGTTTCATCCAAATGAAGCCATATTGCACTATTTGAATGGCCTTGAAATTTGATGTTTAGTTTTTTTTACCATCTATTATCGTTGTTACGGTCATGTTTCATCCAAATGAAGCCATCTTGCACTATTTGAATGGCCTTGAAATTTGATGTTGAGTTTTGTTGCCATCTATTATCGTTGTTACGGCCATGTTTCATCCAAATGAAGCCATCTTGCACTATTTGAATGGCCTTGAAATTTGATGTTGAATTTTGTTGCCATCTATTATCGTTGTTACGGCCATGTTTCATCCAAATGAAGCCATATTGCACTATTTGAATGGCCTTGAAATTTGATGTTGAATTTTGTTGCCATCTATTATCGTTGTTACGGCCATGTTATATCCAAATGAAGTCATATTGCACTATTTGAATGGCCTTGAAATTTGATGTTGAATTTTGTTGCCATCTATTATCGTTGTTACGGCCATGTTTCATCCAAATGAAGCCATCTTGCACTATTTAAATGGCCTTGAAATTTGATGTTGAGTTTTGTTGCCATCTATTATCGTTGTTACAGCCGTGTTTCATCCAAATGAAGCCATCTTGCACTATTTGAATGGCCTTGAAATTTGATGTTTAATTTTGTTGCCATCTATTATCGTTGTTACGGCCATGTTTCATCCAAATGAAGCCATATTGCACTATTTGAATGGCCTTGAAATTTGATGTTGAGTTTTGTTGCCATCTATTATCGTTCTTACGGCCATGTTTCATACAAATAAAGGCATCTTGCACTAATTCATTGGCCTTGAAATTTGATGTTGAATTTTGTTGCCATCTATTATCGTTGTTACGGCCATGTTTCATCCAAATGAAGCCATCTTGCACTATTTGAATGGCCTTGAAATTTGATGTTGAGTTTTGTTGCCATCTATTATCGTTGTTACGGCCATGTTTCAGCCAAATGAAGCCATCTTGCACTAATTCATTGGCCTTGAAATTTGATGTTGAATTTTGTTGCCATCTATTATCGTTGTTACGGCCATGTTTCATCCAAATGAAGCCATCTTGCACTATTTGAATGGCCTTGAAATTTGATGTTGAGTTTTGTTGCCATGTGTTATCGTTGTTACGGCCATGTTTCATCCAAATGAAGCCATCTTGCACTATTTGAATGGCCTTGAAATTTGATGTTGAGGTTTGTTGCCATCTATTATCGTTGTTACGGCCATGTTTCATCTTAATGAAGCCATATTGCACTATTTGAATGGCCTTGAAATTTGATGTTGAGTTTTTTGCCATCTATTATCGTTGTTACGGCCATGTTTCATCCAAATAAAGGCATCTTGCACGAATTCATTGGCCTTGAAATTTGATGTTGAATTTTGTTGCCATCTATTATCGTTGTTACGGCCATGTTTCATCCAAATGAAGCCATCTTGCACTATTTGAATGGCCTTGAAATTTGATGTTGAGTTTTGTTGCCATCTATTATCGTTGTTACAGCCATGTTTCATCCAACTAAAGCCATCTTCCACTATTTGAATGGCCTTGAAATTTGATGTTGAATTTTGTTGCCATCTATTATCGTTGTTACGGCCATGTTTCATCCAAATGAAGCCATATTGCACTTTTTGAATGGCCTTGAAATTTGATGTTGAGTTTTGTTGCCATCTATTATCGTTCTTACGGCCATGTTTCATACAAATAAAGGCATCTTGCACTAATTCATTGGCCTTGAAATTTGATGTTGAATTTTGTTGCCATCTATTATCGTTGTTACGGCCATGTTTCATCCAAATGAAGCCATCTTGCACTATTTGAATGGCCTTGAAATTTGATGTTGAGTTTTGTTGCCATCTATTATCGTTGTTACGGCCATGCTTCATCCAAATGAAGCCATCTTGCACTAATTCATTGGCCTTGAAATTTGATGTTGAATTTTGTTGCCATCTATTATCGTTGTTACGGCCATGTTTCATCCAAATGAAGCCATCTTGCACTATTTGAATGGCCTTGAAATTTGATGTTGAGTTTTGTTGCCATGTATTATCGTTGTTACGGCCATGTTTCATCCAAATGAAGCCATCTTGCACTATTTGAATGGCCTTGAAATTTGATGTTGAGGTTTGTTGCCATCTATTATCGTTGTTACGGCCATGTTTCATCTTAATGAAGCCATATTGCACTATTTGAATGGCCTTGAAATTTGATGTTGAGTTTTTTGCCATCTATTATCGTTGTTACGGCCATGTTTCATCCAAATAAAGGCATCTTGCACTAATTCATTGGCCTTGAAATTTGATGTTGAATTTTGTTGCCATCTATTATCGTTGTGACGGCCATGTTTCATCCAAATGAAGCCATCTTGCACTATTTGAATGGCCTTGAAATTTGATGTTGAGGTTTGTTGCCATCTATTATCGTTGTTACGGCCATGTTTCATCCAAATGATGGCATCTTGCTCTAATTCAATGGCCTTGAAATTTGATTTTTAGTTTTGTTGCCATCTATTATCGTTGTGACGGCCATGTTTCATCCAAATGAAGCCATCTTGCACTATTTGAATGGCCTTGAAATTTGATGTTGAGTTTTGTTGCCATCTATTATCGTTGTTACGGCCATGTTTCATCCAAATGAAGCCATCTTGCACTTTTTGAATGGCCTTGAAATTTGATGTTGAGGTTTGTTGCCATCTATTATCGTTGTTACGGCCATGTTTCATCTTAATGAAGCCATATTGCACTATTTGAATGGCCTTGAAATTTGATGTTGAGTTTTTTGCCATCTATTATCGTTGTTACGGCCATGTTTCATCCAAATAAAGGCATCTTGCACTAATTCATTGGCCTTGAAATTTGATGTTGAATTGTGTTGCCATCTATTATCGTTGTTACGGCCATGTTTCATCCAAATGAAGCCATCTTGCACTATTTGAATGGCCTTGAAATTTGATGTTGAGTTTTGTTGCCATCTATTATCGTTGTTACAGCCGTGTTTCATCCAAATGAAGCCATCTTGCACTATTTGAATGGCCTTGAAATTTGATGTTGAATTTTGTTGCCATCTATTATCGTTGTTACGGCCATGTTTCATCCAAATGAAGCCATATTGCACTATTTGAATGGCCTTGAAATTTGATGTTGAGTTTTGTTGCCATCTATTATCGTTCTTACGGCCATGTTTCATACAAATAAAGGCATCTTGCACTAATTCATTGGCCTTGAAATTTGATGTTGAATTTTGTTGCCATCTATTATCGTTGTTACGGCCATGTTTCATCCAAATGAAGCCATCTTGCACTATTTGAATGGCCTTGAAATTTGATGTTGAGTTTTGTTGCCATCTATTATCGTTGTTACGGCCATGTTTCATCCAAATGAAGCCATCTTGCACTAATTCATTGGCCTTGAAATTTGATGTTGAATTTTGTTGCCATCTATTATCGTTGTTACGGCCATGTTTCATCCAAATGAAGCCATCTTGCACTATTTGAATGGCCTTGAAATTTGATGTTGAGTTTTGTTGCCATGTATTATCGTTGTTACGGCCATGTTTCATCCAAATGAAGCCATCTTGCACTATTTGAATGGCCTTGAAATTTGATGTTGAGGTTTGTTGCCATCTATTATCGTTGTTACGGCCATGTTTCATCTTAATGAAGCCATATTGCACTATTTGAATGGCCTTGAAATTTGATGTTGAGTTTTTTTGCCATCTATTATCGTTGTTACGGCCATGTTTCATCCAAATAAAGGCATCTTGCACTAATTCATTGGCCTTGAAATTTGATGTTGAATTTTGTTGCCATCTATTATCGTTGTTACGGCCATGTTTCATCCAAATGAAGCCATCTTGCACTATTTGAATGGCCTTGACATTTGATGTTGAGTTTTTTTGCCATCTATTATCGTTGTTACGGCCATGTTTCATCCAAATGAAGGCATCTTGCTCTAATTCAATGGCCTTGAAATTTGATTTTTAGTTTTGTTGCCATCTATTATCGTTGTGACGGCCATGTTTCATCCAAATGAAGCCATCTTGCACTATTTGAATGGCCTTGAAATTTGATGTTGAGTTTTGTTGCCATCTATTATCGTTGTTACGGCCGTGTTTCATCCAAATGAAGCCATCTTGCACTAATTCAATGGCCTTGAAATTTGATGTTGAATTTTGTTGCCATCTATTATCGTTGTTACGACCATGTTTCATCCAAATGAAGCCATCTTGCACTATTTGAATGGCCTTGAAATTTGATGTTGAGTTTTTTTGCCATCTATTATCGTTGTTACGGCCATGTTTCATCCAAATGAAGCCATCTTGCACTATTTGAATGGCCTTGAAATTTGATGTTTAGTTTTTTTGCCATCTATTATCGTTGTTACGGCCATGTTTCATCCAAATGAAGCCATCTTGCACTATTTGAATGGCCTTGAAATTTGATGTAGAGTTTTGTTGCCAGCTATTATCGTTGTTACGGTCGTCTTTCATCTTAATGAAGCCATCTTGCACTATTTGAATGGCCTTGAAATTTGATGTTGAATTTTGTTGCCATCTATTATCGTTGTTACGGCCATGTTTCATCTTAATGAAGCCATATTGCACTATTTGAATGGCCTTGAAATTTGATGTTGAGTTTTTTTGCCATCTATTATCGTTGTTACGGCCGTGTTTCATCCAAATGAAGCCATCTTGCACTATTTAAATGGCCTTGAAATTTGATGTTGAGTTTTGTTGCCATCTATTATCGTTGTTACAGCCGTGTTTCATCCAAATGAAGCCATCTTGCACTATTTGAATGGCCTTGAAATTTGATGTTGAATTTTGTTGCCATCTATTATCGTTGTTACGGCCATGTTTCATCTTAATGAAGCCATATTGCACTATTTGAATGGCCTTGAAATTTGATGTTGAGTTTTTTTGCCATCTATTATCGTTGTTACGGCCATGTTTCATCCAAATAAAGGCATCTTGCACTAATTCATTGGCCTTGAAATTTGATGTTGAATTTTGTTGCCATCTATTATCGTTGTTACGGCCATGTTTCATCCAAATGAAGCCATCTTGCACTATTTGAATGGCCTTGACATTTGATGTTGAGTTTTTTTGCCATCTATTATCGTTGTTACGGCCATGTTTCATCCAAATGAAGGCATCTTGCTCTAATTCAATGGCCTTGAAATTTGATTTTTAGTTTTGTTGCCATCTATTATCGTTGTGACGGCCATGTTTCATCCAAATGAAGCCATCTTGCACTATTTGAATGGCCTTGAAATTTGATGTTGAGTTTTGTTGCCATCTATTATCGTTGTTACGGCCGTGTTTCATCCAAATGAAGCCATCTTGCACTAATTCAATGGCCTTGAAATTTGATGTTGAATTTTGTTGCCATCTATTATCGTTGTTACGACCATGTTTCATCCAAATGAAGCCATCTTGCACTATTTGAATGGCCTTGAAATTTGATGTTGAGTTTTTTTGCCATCTATTATCGTTGTTACGGCCATGTTTCATCCAAATGAAGCCATCTTGCACTATTTGAATGGCCTTGAAATTTGATGTTTAGTTTTTTTGCCATCTATTATCGTTGTTACGGCCATGTTTCATCCAAATGAAGCCATCTTGCACTATTTGAATGGCCTTGACATTTGATGTTGAGTTTTTTTGCCATCTATTATCGTTGTTACGGCCATGTTTCATCCAAATGAAGGCATCTTGCTCTAATTCAATGGCCTTGAAATTTGATTTTTAGTTTTGTTGCCATCTATTATCGTTGTGACGGCCATGTTTCATCCAAATGAAGCCATCTTGCACTATTTGAATGGCCTTGAAATTTGATGTTGAGTTTTGTTGCCATCTATTATCGTTGTTACGGCCGTGTTTCATCCAAATGAAGCCATCTTGCACTAATTCAATGGCCTTGAAATTTGATGTAGAGTTTTGTTGCCAGCTATTATCGTTGTTACGGTCGTCTTTCATCTTAATGAAGCCATCTTGCACTATTTGAATGGCCTTGAAATTTGATGTTGAATTTTGTTGCCATCTATTATCGTTGTTACGGCCATGTTTCATCCAAATGAAGCCATCTTGCACTATTTGAATGGCCTTGAAATTTGATGTTGAGTTTTTTTGCCATCTATTATCGTTGTTACGGCCATGTTTCATCCAAATGAAGCCATATTGCACTAATTCAATGGCCTTGAAATTTGATGTTGAGTTTTTTGCCATCTATTATCGTTGTTACGGCCATGTTTCATCCAAATAAAGCCATCTTGCACTAATTCAATGGCCTTGAAATTTAATGTTGAGTTTTGTTGCCATCTATTATCGTTGTTACGGCCATGTTTCATCCAAATGAAGCCATCTTGCACTATTTGAATGGCCTTGAAATTTGATGTTGAGTTTTGTTGCCATCTATTATCGTTGTTACGGCCGTGTTTCATCCAAATGAAGCCATCTTGCACTATTTGAATGGCCTTGAAATTTGATGTTGAGTTTTGTTGCCATCTATTATCGTTGTTACGGCCGTGTTTCATCCAAATGAAGCCATCTTGCACTATTTGAATGGCCTTGAAATTTGATGTTGAGTTTTGTTGCCATCTATTATCGTTGTTACGGCCGTGTTTCATCCAAATGAAGCCATCTTGCACTATTTGAATGGCCTTGAAATTTGATGTTGAGTTTTGTTGCCATCTATTATCGTTGTTACGGCCATGTTTCATCCAAATGAAGCCATCTTGCACTATTTGAATGGCCTTGAAATTTGATGTTGAGTTTTGTTGCCATCTATTATCGTTGTTACAGCCATGTTTCATCCAAATGAAGTCATATTGCACTATTTGAATGGCCTTGAAATTTGATGTTGAGTTTTGTTGCCATCTATTATCGTTGTTACGAACGTGTCCAAATGAAGCCATCTTGCACTATTTGAATGGCCTTGAAATTTGATGTTGAATTTTGTTGCCATCTATTATCGTTGTTACGGCCATGTTTCATCCAAATGAAGCCATCTTGCACTATTTGAATGGCCTTGAAATTTGATGTTGAATTGTGTTGCCATCTATTATCGTTGTTACAGCCATGTTTCATCTAAATGAAGCCATATTGCACTATTTGAATGGCCTTGAAATTCGATGTTGAGTTTTTGTTGCCATCTATTATCGTTGTTACGGCCGTGTTTCATCCAAATGAAGCCATATTGCACTATTTGAATGGCCTTGAAATTTGATGTTGAGTTTTGTTGCCATCTATTATCGTTGTTACGGCCGTGTTTCATCCAAATGAAGCCATCTTGCACTAATTCAATGGCCTTGAAATTTGATGTTTAGTTTTTTTTGCCATCTATTATCGTTGTTACGGCCATGTTTCATCCAAATGAAGCCATCTTGCACTATTTGAATGGCCTTGAAATTTGATGTTGAGTTTTTTTGCCATCTATTATCGTTGTTACGGCCATGTTTCATCTAAATGAAGCCATATTGCACAATTTGAATGGCCTTGAAATTCGATGTTGAATTTTGTTGCCATCTATTATCGTTGTTTAATTTGTTTAATTTGTTTATTACTCGTTCAATGGATAACAATGGATCCGTGTGAATGTTCTTAAGTCTAATGTTACGGCCATGTTTCATCCAAATGAAGCCATCTTGCACTATTTGAATGGCCTTGAAATTTGATGTTGAGTTTTGTTGCCATCTATTATCGTTGTTACGGCCATGTTTTATCCAAATGAAGCCATCTTGCACTATTTGAATGGCCTTGAAATTTGATATTGAGTTTTGTTACGCCATCTATTATCGTTGTTACGGCCATGTTTTATCCAAATGAAGCCATATTGCACTAATTCAATGGCCTTGACATTTGATGTTGAGTTTTTTTGCCATCTATTATCGTTGTTACGGCCATGATTCATCCAAATGAAGGCATCTTGCTCTAATTCAATGGCCTTGAAATTTGATGTTGAATTTTGTTGCCATCTATTATCGTTGTTACGGCCATGTTTCATCCAAATGAAGCCATCTTGCACTATTTGAATGGCCTTGAAATTTGATGTTGAGTTTTGTTGCCATGTATTATCGTTGTTACGGCCATGTTTCATCCAAATGAAGCCATCTTGCACTATTTGAATGGCCTTGAAATTTGATGTTGAGGTTTGTTGCCATCTATTATCGTTGTTACGGCCATGTTTCATCTTAATGAAGCCATATTGCACTATTTGAATGGCCTTGAAATTTGATGTTGAGTTTTTTGCCATCTATTATCGTTGTTACGGCCATGTTTCATCCAAATAAAGGCATCTTGCACTAATTCATTGGGCTTGAAATTTGATGTTGAATTTTGTTGCCATCTATTATCGTTGTTACGGCCATGTTTCATCCAAATGAAGCCATCTTGCACTATTTGAATGGCCTTGACATTTGATGTTGAGTTTTTTTGCCATCTATTATCGTTGTTACGGCCATGTTTCATCCAAATGAAGGCATCTTGCTCTAATTCAATGGCCTTGAAATTTGATTTTTAGTTTTGTTGCCATCTATTATCGTTGTGACGGCCATGTTTCATCCAAATGAAGCCATCTTGCACTATTTGAATGGCCTTGAAATTTGATGTTGAGTTTTGTTGCCATCTATTATCGTTGTTACGGCCGTGTTTCATCCAAATGAAGCCATCTTGTACTAATTCATTGGCCTTGAAATTTGATGTTGAATTTTGTTGCCATCTATTATCGTTGTTACGGCCATGTTTCATCCAAATGAAGCCATCTTGCACTATTCGAATGGCCTTGAAATTTGATGTTGAGTTTTGTTGCCATGTATTATCGTTGTTACGGCCATGTTTCATCCAAATGAAGCCATCTTGCACTATTTGAATGGCCTTGAAATTTGATGTTGAGGTTTGTTGCCATCTATTATCGTTGTGACGGCCATGTTTCATCTTAATGAAGCCATATTGCACTATTTGAATGGCCTTGAAATTTGATGTTGAGTTTTTTGCCATCTATTATCGTTGTTACGGCCATGTTTCATCCAAATAAAGGCATCTTGCACTAATTCATTGGCCTTGAAATTTGATGTTGAATTGTGTTGCCATCTATTATCGTTGTTACGGCCATGTTTCATCCAAATGAAGCCATCTTGCACTATTTGAATGGCCTTGAAATTTGATGTTGAGTTTTGTTGCCATCTATTATCGTTGTTACAGCCGTGTTTCATCCAAATGAAGCCATCTTGCACTATTTGAATGGCCTTGAAATTTGATGTTGAATTTTGTTGCCATCTATTATCGTTGTTACGGCCATGTTTCATCCAAATGAAGCCATATTGCACTATTTGAATGGCCTTGAAATTTGATGTTGAGTTTTGTTGCCATCTATCATCGTTCTTACGGCCATGTTTCATACAAATAAAGGCATCTTGCACTAATTCATTGGCCTTGAAATTTGATGTTGAATTTTGTTGCCATCTATTATCGTTGTTACGGCCATGTTTCATCCAAATGAAGCCATCTTGCACTATTTGAATGGCCTTGAAATTTGATGTTGAGTTTTGTTGCCATCTATTATCGTTGTTACGGCCATGTTTCATCCAAATGAAGCCATCTTGCACTAATTCACTGGCCTTGAAATTTGATGTTGAATTTTGTTGCCATCTATTATCGTTGTTACGGCCATGTTTCATCCAAATGAAGCCATCTTGCACTATTTGAATGGCCTTGAAATTTGATGTTGAGTTTTGTTGCCATGTATTATCGTTGTTACGGCCATGTTTCATCCAAATGAAGCCATCTTGCACTATTTGAATGGCCTTGAAATTTGATGTTGAGGTTTGTTGCCATCTATTATCGTTGTTACGGCCATGTTTCATCTTAATGAAGCCATATTGCACTATTTGAATGGCCTTGAAATTTGATGTTGAGTTTTTTGCCATCTATTATCGTTGTTACGGCCATGTTTCATCCAAATAAAGGCATCTTGCACTAATTCATTGGCCTTGAAATTTGATGTTGAATTTTGTTGCCATCTATTATCGTTGTTACGGCCATGTTTCATCCAAATGAAGCCATCTTGCACTATTTGAATGGCCTTGACATTTGATGTTGAGTTTTTTTGCCATCTATTATCGTTGTTACGGCCATGTTTCATCCAAATGAAGGCATCTTGCTCTAATTCAATGGCCTTGAAATTTGATTTTTAGTTTTGTTGCCATCTATTATCGTTGTGACGGCCATGTTTCATCCAAATGAAGCCATCTTGCACTATTTGAATGGCCTTGAAATTTGATGTTGAGTTTTGTTGCCATCTATTATCGTTGTTACGGCCGTGTTTCATCCAAATGAAGCCATCTTGCACTAATTCAATGGCCTTGAAATTTGATGTTGAGTTTTGTTGCCATCTATTATCGTTGTTACGACCATGTTTCATCCAAATGAAGCCATCTTGCACTATTTGAATGGCCTTGAAATTTGATGTTGAGTTTTTTTGCCATCTATTATCGTTGTTACGGCCATGTTTCATCCAAATGAAGCCATCTTGCACTATTTGAATGGCCTTGAAATTTGATGTTTAGTTTTTTTGCCATCTATTATCGTTGTTACGGCCATGTTTCATCCAAATGAAGCCATCTTGCACTATTTGAATGGCCTTGAAATTTGATGTTGAGTTTTGTTGCCATCTATTATCGTTGTTACGGCCGTGTTTCATCCAAATGAAGCCATCTTGCACTAATTCAATGGCCTTGAAATTTGATGTAGAGTTTTGTTGCCAGCTATTATCGTTGTTACGGTCGTCTTTCATCTTAATGAAGCCATCTTGCACTATTTGAATGGCCTTGAAATTTGATGTTGAATTTTGTTGCCATCTATTATCGTTGTTACGGCCATGTTTCATCCAAATGAAGCCATCTTGCACTATTTGAATGGCCTTGAAATTTGATGTTGAGTTTTGTTGCCATCTATTATCGTTGTTACGGCCATGTTTCATCCAAATGAAGCCATCTTGCACTATTTGAATGGCCTTGAAATTTGATGTTGAGTTTTTTGCCATCTATTATCGTTGTTACGGCCGTGTTTCATCCAAATGAAGCCATCTTGCACTAATTCAATGGCCTTGAAATTTGATGTTGAGTTTTGTTGCCATCTATTATCGTTGTTACGGCCATGTTTCATCCAAATGAAGCCATCTTGCACTATTTGAATGGCCTTGAAATTTGATGTTGAGTTTTGTTGCCATCTATTATCGTTGTTACGGCCGTGTTTCATCCAAATGAAGCCATCTTGCACTATTTGAATGGCCTTGAAATTTGATGTTGAGTTTTGTTGCCATCTATTATCGTTGTTACAGCCGTGTTTCATCCAAATGAAGCCATCTTGCACTATTTGAATGGCCTTGAAATTTGATGTTGAGTATTTTTGCCATCTATTATCGTTGTTACGGCCGTGTTTCATCCAAATGAAGCCATCTTGCACTATTTGAATGGCCTTGAAATTTGATGTTGAGTTTTGTTGCCATCTATTATCGTTGTTACGGCCATGTTTCATCCAAATGAAGCCATCTTGCACTATTTGAATGGCCTTGAAATTTGATGTTGAGTTTTGTTGCCATCTATTATCGTTGTTACAGCCATGTTTCATCCAAATGAAGTCATATTGCACTATTTGAATGGCCTTGAAATTTGATGTTGAGTTTTGTTGCCATCTATTATCGTTGTTACGAACGTGTCCAAATGAAGCCATCTTGCACTATTTGAATGGCCTTGAAATTTGATGTTGAATTTTGTTGCCATCTATTATCGTTGTTACGGCCATGTTTCATCCAAATGAAGCCATCTTGCACTATTTGAATGGCCTTGAAATTTGATGTTTAGTTTTTTTTTGCCATCTATTATCGTTGTTACAGCCATGTTTCATCTAAATGAAGCCATATTGCACTATTTGAATGGCCTTGAAATTCGATGTTGAGTTTTTGTTGCCATCTATTATCGTTGTTACGGCCGTGTTTCATCCAAATGAAGCCATATTGCACTATTTGAATGGCCTTGAAATTTGATGTTGAGTTTTGTTGCCATCTATTATCGTTGTTACGGCCGTGTTTCATCCAAATGAAGCCATCTTGCACTAATTCAATGGCCTTGAAATTTGATGTTTAGTTTTTTTTTGCCATCTATTATCGTTGTTACGGCCATGTTTCATCCAAATGTAGCCATCTTGCACTATTTGAATGGCCTTGAAATTTGATGTTGAGTTTTTTTGCCATCTATTATCGTTGTTACGGCCATGTTTCATCTAAATGAAGCCATATTGCACAATTTGAATGGCCTTGAAATTCGATGTTGAATTTTGTTGCCATCTATTATCGTTGTTTAATTTGTTTAATTTGTTTATTACTCGTTCAATGGATAACAATGGATCCGTGTGAATGTTCTTAAGTCTAATGTTACGGCCATGTTTCATCCAAATGAAGCCATCTTGCACTATTTGAATGGCCTTGAAATTTGATGTTGAGTTTTGTTGCCATCTATTATCGTTGTTACGGCCATGTTTTATCCAAATGAAGCCATCTTGCACTATTTGAATGGCCTTGAAATTTGATATTGAGTTTTGTTGCCATCTATTATCGTTGTTACGGCCATGTTTTATCCAAATAGAGCCATATTGCACTATTTGAATGGCCTTGAAATTTGATGTTGAATTTTGTTGCCATCTATTATCGTTGTTACGGCCGTGTATCATCCAAATGAAGCCATCTTGCACTAATTCAATGGCCTTGAAATTTGATGTTTAGGTTTTTTTTACCATCTATTATCGTTGTTACGGTCATGTTTCATCCAAATGAAGCCATCTTGCACTATTTGAATGGCCTTGAAATTTGATGTTGAGTTTTGTTGCCATCTATTATCGTTGTTACAGCCGTGTTTCATCCAAATGAAGCCATCTTGCACTATTTGAATGGCCTTGAAATTTGATGTTGAATTTTGTTGCCATCTATTATCGTTGTTACGGCCATGTTTCATCCAAATGAAGCCATATTGCACTATTTGAATGGCCTTGAAATTTGATGTTGAGTTTTGTTGCCATCTATTATCGTTCTTACGGCCATGTTTCATACAAATGAAGTCATATTGCACTATTTGAATGGCCTTGAAATTTGATGTTGAGTTTTGTTGCCATCTATTATCGTTGTTACGAACGTGTCCAAATGAAGCCATCTTGCACTATTTGAATGGCCTTGAAATTTGATGTTGAATTTTGTTGCCATCTATTATCGTTGTTACGGCCATGTTTCATCCAAATGAAGCCATCTTGCACTATTTGAATGGCCTTGAAATTTGATGTTTAGTTTTTTTTTGCCATCTATTATCGTTGTTACAGCCATGTTTCATCTAAATGAAGCCATATTGCACTATTTGAATGGCCTTGAAATTCGATGTTGAGTTTTTGTTGCCATCTATTATCGTTGTTACGGCCGTGTTTCATCCAAATGAAGCCATCTTGCACTATTTGAATGGCCTTGAAATTTGATGTTGAGTTTTGTTGCCATCTATTATCGTTGTTACGGCCGTGTTTCATCCAAATGAAGCCATCTTGCACTAATTCAATGGCCTTGAAATTTGATGTTGAGTTTTTTTTGCCATCTATTATCGTTGTTACGGCCATGTTTCATCCAAATGTAGCCATCTTGCACTATTTGAATGGCCTTGAAATTTGATGTTGAGTTTTTTTGCCATCTATTATCGTTGTTACGGCCATGTTTCATCTAAATGAAGCCATATTGCACAATTTGAATGGCCTTGAAATTCGATGTTGAATTTTGTTGCCATCTATTATCGTTGTTTAATTTGTTTAATTTGTTTATTACTCGTTCAATGGATAACAATGGATCCGTGTGAATGTTCTTAAGTCTAATGTTACGGCCATGTTTCATCCAAATGAAGCCATCTTGCACTATTTGAATGGCCTTGAAATTTGATGTTGAGTTTTGTTGCCATCTATTATCGTTGTTACGGCCATGTTTTATCCAAATGAAGCCATCTTGCTCTATTTGAATGGCCTTGAAATTTAATATTGAGTTTTGTTACGCCATCTATTATCGTTGTTACGGCCATGTTTTATCCAAATAGAGCAATATTGCACTATTTGAATGGCCTTGAAATTTGATGTTGAATTTTGTTGCCATCTATTATCGTTGTTACGGCCGTGTATCATCCAAATGAAGCCATCTTGCACTAATTCAATGGCCTTGAAATTTGATGTTGAGTTTTTTTGCCATCTATTATCGTTGTTACGGCCATGTTTCATCCAAATGAAGCCATATTGCACTATTTGAATGGCCTTGAAATTTGATGTTTAGTTTTTTTTACCATCTATTATCGTTGTTACGGTCATGTTTCATCCAAATGAAGCCATCTTGCACTATTTGAATGGCCTTGAAATTTGATGTTGAGTTTTGTTGCCATCTATTATCGTTGTTACAGCCGTGTTTCATCCAAATGAAGCCATCTTGCACTATTTGAATGGCCTTGAAATTTGATGTTGAATTTTGTTGCCATCTATTATCGTTGTTACGGCCATGTTTCATCCAAATGAAGCCATATTGCACTATTTGAATGGCCTTGAAATTTGATGTTGAATTTTGTTGCCATCTATTATCGTTGTTACGGCCATGTTATATCCAAATGAAATCATATTGCACTATTTGAATGGCCTTGAAATTTGATGTTGAATTTTGTTGCCATCTATTATCGTTGTTACGGCCATGTTTCATCCAAATGAAGCCATCTTGCACTATTTGAATGGCCTTGAAATTTGATGTTGAGTTTTGTTGCCATCTATTATCGTTGTTACAGCCGTGTTTCATCCAAATGAAGCCATCTTGCACTATTTGAATGGCCTTGAAATTTGATGTTGAATTTTTTTGCCATCTATTATCGTTGTTACGGCCATGTTTCATCCAAATGAAGCCATCTTGCACTATTTGAATGGCCTTGAAATTTGATGTTGAGTTTTGTTGCCATCTATTATCGTTCTTACGGCCATGTTTCATACAAATAAAGGCATCTTGCACTAATTCATTGGCCTTGAAATTTGATGTTGAATTTTGTTGCCATCTATTATCGTTGTTACGGCCATGTTTCATCCAAATGAAGCCATCTTGCACTATTTGAATGGCCTTGAAATTTGATGTTGAGTTTTGTTGCCATCTATTATCGTTGTTACGGCCATGTTTCATCCAAATGAAGCCATCTTGCACTAATTCATTGGTCTTGAAATTTGATGTTGAATTTTGTTGCCATCTATTATCGTTGTTACGGCCATGTTTCATCCAAATGAAGCCATCTTGCACTATTTGAATGGCCTTGAAATTTGATGTTGAGTTTTGTTGCCATCTATTATCGTTGTTACGGCCATGTTTCATCCAAATGAAGCCATCTTGCACTATTTGAATGGCCTTGAAATTTGATGTTGAGGTTTGTTGCCATCTATTATCGTTGTTACGGCCATGTTTCATCTTAATGAAGCCATATTGCACTATTTGAATGGCCTTGAAATTTGATGTTGAGTTTTTTTGCCATCTATTATCGTTGTTACGGCCATGTTTCATCCAAATAAAGGCATCTTGCACTAATTCATTGGCCTTGAAATTTGATGTTGAATTTTGTTGCCATCTATTATCGTTGTTACAGCCATGTTTCATCCAAATGAAGCCATCTTGCACTATTTGAATGGCCTTGACATTTGATGTTGAGTTTTTTTGCCATCTATTATCGTTGTTACGGCCATGTTTCATCCAAATGAAGGCATCTTGCTCTAATTCAATGGCCTTGAAATTTGATTTTTAGTTTTGTTGCCATCTATTATCGTTGTGACGGCCATGTTTCATCCAAATGAAGCCATCTTGCACTATTTGAATGGCCTTGAAATTTGATGTTGAGTTTTGATGCCATCTATTATCGTTGTTACGGCCGTGTTTCATCCAAATGAAGCCATCTTGCACTAATTCAATGGCCTTGAAATTTGATGTTGAATTTTGTTGCCATCTATTATCGTTGTTACGACCATGTTTCATCCAAATGAAGCCATCTTGCACTATTTGAATGGCCTTGAAATTTGATGTTGAGTTTTGTTGCCATCTATTATCGTTGTTACGGCCATGTTTCATCCAAATGAAGCCATCTTGCACTATTTGAATGGCCTTGAAATTTGATGTTTAGTTTTTTTGCCATCTATTATCGTTGTTACGGCCATGTTTCATCCAAATGAAGCCATCTTGCACTATTTGAATGGCCTTGAAATTTGATGTTGAGTTTTGTTGCCATCTATTATCGTTGTTACGGCCATGTTTCATCCAAATGAAGCCATCTTGCACTAATTCAATGGCCTTGAAATTTGATGTTGAGTTTTGTTGCCATCTATTATCGTTGTTACGGCCGTGTTTCATCCAAATGAAGCCATCTTGCACTATTTGAATGGCCTTGAAATTTGATGTTGAATTTTGTTGCCATCTATTTTCGTTGTTACGGCCATGTTTCATCCAAATGAAGCCATCTTGCACTATTTGAATGGCCTTGAAATTTGATGTTGAGTTTTGTTGCCATCTATTATCGTTGTTACGGCCATGTTTCATCCAAATGAAGCCATATTGCACTAATTCAATGGCCTTGAAATTTGATGTTGAGTTTTGTTGCCATCTATTATCGTTGTTACGGCCGTGTTTCATCCAAATGAAGGCATCTTGCACAAATTCAATGGCCTTGAAATTTGATGTTGAGTTTTGTTGCCATCTATTATCGTTGTTACGGCCATGTTTCATCCAAATGAAGCCATCTTGCACTATTTGAATGGCCTTGAAATTTGATGTTGAATTTTGTTGCCATCTATTATCGTTGTTACGGCCATGTTTCATCCAAATGAAGCCATCTTGCACTATTTGAATGGCCTTGAAATTTGATGTTGAGGTTTGTTGCCATCTATTATCGTTGTTACGGCCGTGTTTCATCCAAATGAAGCCATCTTGCACTATTTGAATGGCCTTGAAATTTGATGTTGAGTTTTGTTGCCATCTATTATCGTTGTTACGGCCGTGTTTCATCCAAATGAAGCCATCTTGCACTATTTGAATGGCCTTGAAATTTGATGTTGAATTTTGTTGCCATCTATTATCGTTGTTACGGCCATGTTTCATCCAAATGAAGCCATATTGCACTATTTGAATGGCCTTGAAATTTGATGTTGAGTTTTGTTGCCATCTATTATCGTTCTTACGGCCATGTTTCATACAAATAAAGGCATCTTGCACTATTTGAATGGCCTTGAAATTTGATGTTGAATTTTGTTGCCATCTATTATCGTTGTTACGGCCATGTTTCATCCAAATGAAGCCATCTTGCACTATTTGAATGGCCTTGAAATTTGATGTTGAGTTTTGTTGCCATCTATTATCGTTGTTACGGCCATGTTTCATCCAAATGAAGCCATCTTGCACTAATTCATTGGCCTTGAAATTTGATGTTGAATTTTGTTGCCATCTATTATCGTTGTTACGGCCATGTTTCATCCAAATGAAGCCATCTTGCACTATTTGAATGGCCTTGAAATTTGATGTTGAGTTTTGTTGCCATCTATTATCGTTGTTACGGCCGTGTTTCATCCAAATGAAGCCATCTTGCACTATTTGAATGGCCTTGAAATTTGATGTTGAATTTTGTTGCCATCTATTATCGTTGTTACGGCCATGTTTCATCCAAATGAAGCCATATTGCACTATTTGAATGGCCTTGAAATTTGATGTTGAGTTTTGTTGCCATCTATTATCGTTGTTACGGCCATGTTTCATACAAATAAAGGCATCTTGCACTAATTCATTGGCCTTGAAATTTGATGTTGAATTTTGTTGCCATCTATTATCGTTGTTACGGCCATGTTTCATCCAAATGAAGCCATCTTGCACTATTTGAATGGCCTTGAAATTTGATGTTGAGTTTTGTTGCCATCTATTATCGTTGTTACGGCCATGTTTCATCCAAATGAAGCCATCTTGCACTAATTCATTGGCCTTGAAATTTGATGTTGAATTTTGTTGCCATCTATTATCGTTGTTACGGCCATGTTTCATCTTAATGAAGCCATATTGCACTATTTGAATGGCCTTGAAATTTGATGTTGACTTTTTTTGCCATCTATTATCGTTGTTACGGCCATGTTTCATCCAAATAAAGGCATCTTGCACTAATTCATTGGCCTTGAAATTTGATGTTGAATTTTGTTGCCATCTATTATCGTTGTTACGGCCATGTTTCATCCAAATGAAGCCATCTTGCACTATTTGAATGGCCTTGAAATTTGATGTTGAGTTTTTTTGCCATCTATTATCGTTGTTACGGCCATGTTTCATCCAAATGAAGGCATCTTGCTCTAATTCAATGGCCTTGAAATTTGATTTTTAGTTTTGTTGCCATCTATTATCGTTGTGACGGCCATGTTTCATCCAAATGAAGCCATCTTGCACTATTTGAATGGCCTTGAAATTTGATGTTGAGTTTTGTTGCCATCTATTATCGTTGTTACGGCCGTGTTTCATCCGAATGAAGCCATCTTGCACTAATTCAATGGCCTTGAAATTTGATGTTGAATTTTGTTGCCATCTATTATCGTTGTTACGACCATGTTTCATCCAAATGAAGCCATCTTGCACTATTTGAATGGCCTTGAAATTTGATGTTGAATTTTGTTGCCATCTATTATCGTTGTTACGGCCATGTTTCATCCAAATGAAGCCATCTTGCACTATTTGAATGGCCTTGAAATTTGATGTTGAATTTTGTTGCCATCTATTATCGTTGTTACGGCCATGTTTCATCCAAATGAAGCCATATTGCACTATTTGAATGGCCTTGAAATTTGATGTTGAATTTTGTTGCCATCTATTATCGTTGTTACGGCCATGTTATATCCAAATGAAGTCATATTGCACTATTTGAATGGCCTTGAAATTTGATGTTGAATTTTGTTGCCATCTATTATCGTTGTTACGGCCATGTTTCATCCAAATGAAGCCATCTTGCACTATTTGAATGGCCTTGAAATTTGATGTTGAGTTTTGTTGCCATCTATTATCGTTGTTACAGCCGTGTTTCATCCAAATGAAGCCATCTTGCACTATTTGAATGGCCTTGAAATTTGATGTTGAGTTTTGTTGCCATCTATTATCGTTGTTACGGCCATGTTTCATCCAAATGAAGCCATCTTGCACTAATTCATTGGTCTTGAAATTTGATGTTGAATTTTGTTGCCATCTATTATCGTTGTTACGGCCATGTTTCATCCAAATGAAGCCATCTTGCACTATTTGAATGGCCTTGAAATTTGATGTTGAGTTTTGTTGCCATCTATTATCGTTGTTACGGCCATGTTTCATCCAAATGAAGCCATCTTGCACTATTTGAATGGCCTTGAAATTTGATGTTGAGGTTTGTTGCCATCTATTATCGTTGTTACGGCCATGTTTCATCTTAATGAAGCCATATTGCACTATTTGAATGGCCTTGAAATTTGATGTTGAGTTTTTTTGCCATCTATTATCGTTGTTACGGCCATGTTTCATCCAAATAAAGGCATCTTGCACTAATTCATTGGCCTTGAAATTTGATGTTGAATTTTGTTGCCATCTATTATCGTTGTTACAGCCATGTTTCATCCAAATGAAGCCATCTTGCACTATTTGAATGGCCTTGAAATTTGATGTTGAGTTTTTTTGCCATCTATTATCGTTGTTACGGCCATGTTTCATCCAAATAAAGGCATCTTGCTCTAATTCAATGGCCTTGAAATTTGATTTTTAGTTTTGTTGCCATCTATTATCGTTGTGACGGCCATGTTTCATCCAAATGAAGCCATCTTGCACTATTTGAATGGCCTTGAAATTTGATGTTGAGTTTTGATGCCATCTATTATCGTTGTTACGGCCGTGTTTCATCCAAATGAAGCCATCTTGCACTAATTCAATGGCCTTGAAATTTGATGTTGAATTTTGTTGCCATCTATTATCGTTGTTACGACCATGTTTCATCCAAATGAAGCCATCTTGCACTATTTGAATGGCCTTGAAATTTGATGTTGAGTTTTGTTGCCATCTATTATCGTTGTTACGGCCATGTTTCATCCAAATGAAGCCATCTTGCACTATTTGAATGGCCTTGAAATTTGATGTTTAGTTTTTTTGCCATCTATTATCGTTGTTACGGCCATGTTTCATCCAAATGAAGCCATCTTGCACTATTTGAATGGCCTTGAAATTTGATGTTGAATTTTGTTGCCATCTATTATCGTTGTTACGGCCATGTTTCATCCAAATGAAGCCATCTTGCACTAATTCAATGGCCTTGAAATTTGATGTTGAGTTTTGTTGCCATCTATTATCGTTGTTACGGCCGTGTTTCATCCAAATGAAGCCATCTTGCACTATTTGAATGGCCTTGAAATTTGATGTTGAATTTTGTTGCCATCTATTTTCGTTGTTACGGCCATGTTTCATCCAAATGAAGCCATCTTGCACTATTTGAATGGCCTTGAAATTTGATGTTGAATTGTGTTGCCATCTATTATCGTTGTTACGGCCATGTTTCATCCAAATGAAGCCATCTTGCACTATTTGAATGGCCTTGAAATTTGATGTTTAGTTTTTTTGCCATCTATTATCGTTGTTACGGCCGTGTTTCATCCAAATGAAGCCATCTTGCACTAATTCAATGGCCTTGAAATTTGATGTTGAGTTTTGTTGCCAGCTATTATCGTTGTTACGGTCGTCTTTCATCTTAATGAAGCCATCTTGCACTATTTGAATGGCCTTGAAATTTGATGTTGAATTTTGTTGCCATCTATTATCGTTGTTACGGCCATGTTTCATCCAAATGAAGCCATCTTGCGCTATTTGAATGGCCTTGAAATTTGATGTTGAGTTTTTTTGCCATCTATTATCGTTGTTACGGCCATGTTTCATCCAAATGAAGCCATATTGCACTAATTCAATGGCCTTGAAATTTGATGTTGAGTTTTGTTGCCATCTATTATCGTTGTTACGGCCGTGTTTCATCCAAATGAAGCCATCTTGCACTAATTCAATGGCCTTGAAATTTGATGTTGAGTTTTTTTGCCATCTATTATCGTTGTTACGGCCATGTTTCATCCAAATGAAGCCATCTTGCACTATTTGAATGGCCTTGAAATTTGATGTTGAGTTTTGTTGCCATCTATTATCGTTGTTACGGCCGTGTTTCATCCAAATGAAGCCATCTTGCACTATTTGAATGGCCTTGAAATTTGATGTTGAGTTTTGTTGCCATCTATTATCGTTGTTACGGCCGTGTTTCATCCAAATGAAGCCATCTTGCACTATTTGAATGGCCTTGAAATTTGATGTTGAATTTTGTTGCCATCTATTATCGTTGTTACGGCCGTGTTTCATCCAAATGAAGCCATCTTGCACTATTTGAATGGCCTTGAAATTTGATGTTGAGTTTGGTTGCCATCTATTATCGTTGTTACGGCCATGTTTCATCCAAATGAAGCCATCTTGCACTATTTGAATGGCCTTGAAATTTGATGTTGAGTTTTGTTGCCATCTATTATCGTTGTTACGGCCATGTTATATCCAAATGAAGTCATATTGCACTATTTGAATGGCCTTGAAATTTGATGTTGAGTTTTGTTGCCATCTATTATCGTTGTTACGAACGTGTCCAAATGAAGCCATCTTGCACTATTTGAATGGCCTTGAAATTTGATGTTGAATTTTGTTGCCATCTATTATCGTTGTTACGGCCATGTTTCATCCAAATGAAGCCATCTTGCACTATTTGAATGGCCTTGAAATTTGATGTTTAGTTTTTTTTTGCCATCTATTATCGTTGTTACAGCCATGTTTCATCTAAATGAAGCCATATTGCACTATTTGAATGGCCTTGAAATTCGATGTTGAGTTTTTGTTGCCATCTATTATCGTTGTTACGGCCGTGTTTCATCCAAATGAAGCCATCTTGCACTATTTGAATGGCCTTGAAATTTGATGTTGAGTTTTTTTGCCATCTATTATCGTTGTTACGGCCGTGTTTCATCCAAATGAAGCCATCTTGCACTAATTCAATGGCCTTGAAATTTGATGTTTAGTTTTTTTTTGCCATCTATTATCGTTGTTACGGCCATGTTTCATCCAAATGTAGCCATCTTGCACTATTTGAATGGCCTTGAAATTTGATGTTGAGTTTTGTTGCCATCTATTATCGTTGTTACGGCCATGTTTCATCTAAATGAAGCCATATTGCACTATTTGAATGGCCTTGAAATTCGATGTTGAATTTTGTTGCCATCTATTATCGTTGTTTAATTTGTTTAATTTGTTTATTACTCGTTCAATGGATAACAATGGATCCGTGTGAATGTTCTTAAGTCTAATGTTACGGCCATGTTTCATCCAAATGAAGCCATCTTGCACTATTTGAATGGCCTTGAAATTTGATGTTGAGTTTTGTTGCCATCTATTATCGTTGTTACGGCCATGTTTCATCCAAATGAAGCCACCTTGCACTATTTGAATGGCCTTGAAATTTGATGTTGAGTTTTGTTGCCATCTATTATCGTTGTTACGGCCATGTTTTATCCAAATAGAGCCATATTGCACTATTTGAATGGCCTTGAAATTTGATGTTGAATTTTGTTGCCATCTATTATCGTTGTTACGGCCATGTTTCATCCAAATGAAGCCACCTTGCACTATTTGAATGGCCTTGAAATTTGATGTTGAATTTTGTTGCCATCTATTATCGTTGTTACGGCCATGTTTCATCCAAATGAAGCCATCTTGCACTATTTGAATGGCCTTGAAATTTGATGTTGAATTTTGTTGCCATCTATTATCGTTGTTACGGCCATGTTTCATCCAAATGAAGCCATCTTGCACTATTTGAATGGCCTTGAAATTTGATGTTGAGTTTTGTTGCCATCTATTATCGTTGTTACGGCCATGTTTCATCCAAATGAAGCCATATTGCACTATTTGAATGGCCTTGAAATTTGATGTTGAATTTTGTTGCCATTTATTATCGTTGTTACGGCCATGTTTCATCCAAATGAAGTCATCTTGCACTATTTCAATGGCCTTGAAATTTGATGTTGAATTTTGTTGCCATGTACTATCGTTGTTACGGCCATGTTTCATCCAAATGAAGCCATCTTGCACTATTTGAATGGCCTTGAAATTTGATGTTGAGTTTTTTTGCCATCTATTATCGTTGTTACGGCCATGTTTCATCCAAATAAAGCCATATTGCACTTTTTAAATGGCCTTGAAATTTGATGTTGAGTTTTGTTGCCATCTATTATCGTTGTTACGGCCATGTTTCATCCAAATGAAGCCATAATGCACTATTTGAATAGCCTTCAAATTTGATGTTGAATTTTGTTGCCATCTATTATCGTTGTTACGGCCATGTTTCATCCAAATGCAGCCATATTGCACTATTTGAATGGCCTTGAAATTTGATGTTGAGTTTTGTTGCCATGTATTATCGTTGTTACGGCCATGTTTCATCCAAATGAAGCCATCTTGCACTATTTGAATGGCCTTGAAATTTGATGTTGAATTTTGTTGCCATCTATTATCGTTGTTACGGCCATGTTTCATCCAAATGAAGCCATCTTGCACTATTTGAATGTCCTTGAAATTTGATGTTTAATATTGTTGCCATCTATTATCGTTGTTACGGCCATGTTTCATCCAAATGAAGCCATCTTGCACTATTTCAATGGCCTTGAAATTTGATGTTGAGTTTTGTTGCCATCTATTATCGTTGTTACGGCCATGTTTCATCTAAATGAAGCCATCTTGCACTATTTGAATGGCCTTGAAATTCGATGTTGAATTTTGTTGCCATCTATTATCGTTGAATAAATGAAGCCATCTTGCACTATTTGAATGGCCTTGAAATTTGATGTTGAATTTTGTTGCCATCTATTATCGTTGTTACGGCCATGTTTCATCCAAATGAAGCCATCCTGCACTATTTGAATGGCCTTGAAATTTGATGTTGAGTTTTTTGCCATCTATTATCGTTGTTACGTCTATGTTTCATCCAAATGAAGCCATATTGCACTATTTGAATGGCCTTGAAATTCGATGTTGAATTTTGTTGCCATCTATTATCGTTGTTACGGCCATGTTTCATCCAAATGAAGCCATCTTGCACTATTTGAATGGCCATGAAATTTTATTTTCAGTTTTGTTGTCATCTATTATCGTTGTTACGGCCATGTTTCATCCAAATGAAGCCATCTTGCACTATTTGAATGGCCTTGAAATTTGATGTTGAGTTTTGTTGCCATCTATTATCGTTGTTAAAGCCATGTTTCATCCAAATGAAGCCATATTGCACTATTTGAATGGCCTTTAAATTCGATTTTGAATTTTGTTGCCATCTATTATCGTTGTTACGGCCATGTTTCATCCAAATGAAGGCATCTTGCACTATTTCAATAGCCTTGAAATTTGATGTTGAGTTTTTTTGCCATCTATTATCGTTGTTACGGCCATGTTTCATCCAAATCAAGCCACCTTGCACTATTTGAATGGCCTTGAAATTTGATGTTGAATTTTGTTGCCATCTATTATCGTTGTTACGGCCATGTTTCATCCAAATGAAGCCATCTTGCACTATTTGAATGGCCTTGAAATTTGATGTTGAATTTTGTTGCCATCTATTATCGTTGTTACGGCCATGTTTCATCCAAATGAAGCCATTTTTCACTAATTCAATGGCCTTGAAATTTGATATTGAATTTTGTTGCCATCTATTATCGTTGTTACGGCCATGTTTCATCCAAATGAAGCCATATTGCACTATTTGAATGTCCTTGAAATTTGATGTTGAGTTTTGTTGCCATCTATTATCGTTGTTACGGCCATGTTTCATCCAAATGAAGCCATCTTGCACTATTTGAATGGCCTTGAAATTTGATGTTGAATTTTGTTGCCATCTATTATCGTTGTTACGGCCATGTTTCATCCAAATGAAGCCATTTTTCACTAATTCAATGGCCTTGAAATTTGAGATTGAATTTTGTTGCCATCTATTATCGTTGTTACGGCCATGTTTCATCCAAGTGAAGCCATATTGCACTATTTGAATGTCCTTGAAATTTGATGTTGAGTTTTGTTGCCATCTATTATCGTTGTTACGGCCATGTTTCATCCAAATGAAGCCATATTGCACTATTTGAATGGCCTTGAAATTTGATGTTGAATTTTGTTGCCATCTATTATCGTTGTTACGGCCATGTTTCATCCAAATGAAGCCATAATGCACTATTTGAATGGCCTTGAAATTTGATGTTGAGTTTTGTTGCCATCTATTATCGTTGTTACGGCCATGTTTCATCCAAATGAAGCCATCTTGCACTATTTGAATGGCCTTGAAATTTGATGTTGAATTTTGTTGCCATCTATTATCGTTGTTACGGCCATGTTTCATCCAAATGAAGCCATCTTGCACTATTTGAATGTCCTTGAAATTTGATGTTTAATTTTGTTGCCATCTATTATCGTTGTTACGGCCATGTTTCATCCAAATGAAACCATCTTGCACTATTTGAATGGCCTTGAAATTTGATGTTGAGTTTTGTTGCCATCTATTATCGTTGTTACGGCCATGTTTCATCCAAATGAAGCCATCTTGCACTATTTGAATGGCCTTGAAATTCGATGTTGAATTTTGTTGCCATCTATTATCGTTGAATAAATGAAGCCATCTTGCACTATTTGAATGTCCTTGAAATTTGATGTTGAATTTTGTTGCCATCTATTATCGTTGTTACGGCCATGTTTCATCCAAATGAAGCCATCCTGCACTATTTGAATGGCCTTGAAATTTGATGTTGAGTTTTTTGCCATCTATTATCGTTGTTACGTCTATGTTTCATCCAAATGAAGCCATATTGCACTATTTGAATGGCCTTGAAATTCGATGTTGAATTTTGTTGCCATCTATTATCGTTGTTACGGCCATGTTTCATCCAAATGAAGCCATCTTGCACTATTTGAATGGCCATGAAATTTTATTTTCAATTTTGTTGTCATCTATTATCGTTGTTACGGCCATGTTTCATCCAAATGAAGCCATCTTGCACTATTTGAATGGCCTTGAAATTTGATGTTGAGTTTTGTTGCCATCTATTATCGTTGTTAAAGCCATGTTTCATCCAAATGAAGCCATATTGCACTATTTGAATGACCTTGAAATTAGATGTTGAGTTTTTTTGCCATCTATTATCGTTGTTACGGCCATGTTTCATCCAAATAAAGCCATATTGCACTTTTTGACTGGCCTTGAAATTTGATGTTGAATTTTGTTGCCATCTATTATCGTTGTTACGGCCATGTTTCATCCAAATGAAGTCATCTTGCACTATTTGAATGGCCTTGAAATTTGATGTTGAATTTTGTTGCCATCTATTATCGTTGTTACGGCCATGTTTCATCCAAATGAAGCCATCTTGCACTATTTGAATGGCCTTGAAATTTGATGTTGAGTTTTTTTGCCATCTATTATCGTTATTACGGCCATGTTTCATCCAAATGAAGCCATCTTGCACTATTTGAATGGCCTTGAAATTTGATGTTGAATTTTGTTGCCATCTATTATCGTTGTTACGGCCATGTTTCATCCAAATGAAGCCATTTTTCACTAATTCAATGGCCTTGAAATTTGATATTGAATTTTGTTGCCATCTATTATCGTTGTTACGGCCATGTTTCATCCAAATGAAGCCATCTTGCACTATTTGAATGTCCTTGAAATTTGATGTTGAGTTTTGTTGCCATCTATTATCGTTGTTACGGCCATGTTTCATCCAAATGAAGCCATATTGCACTATTTGAATGGCCTTGAAATTTGATGTTGAATTTTTTTGCCATCTATTATCGTTGTTACGGCCATGTTTCATCCAAATGAAGCCATAATGCACTATTTGAATGGCCTTGAAATTTGATGTTGAGTTTTGTTGCCATCTATTATCGTTGTTACGGCCATGTTTCATCCAAATGAAGCCATCCTGCACTATTTGAATGGCCTTGAGATTTGATGTTGAGTTTGGTTGCCATCTATTATCGTTGTTACGGCCATGTTTCATCCAAATAAATCCATATTGCACTATTTGAATGGCCTTGAAATTTGATGTTGAGTTTTTTTGCCATCTATTATCGTTGTTACGGCCATGTTTCATCCAAATGAAGCCATCTTGCACTATTTGAATGGCCTTGAAATTTGATGTTGAATTTTGTTGCCATCTATTATCGTTGTTACGGCCATGTTTCATCCAAATGAAGCCATATTGCACTATTTGAATGGCCTTGAAATTTGATGTTGAGTTTGGTTGCCATCTATTATCGTTGTTACGGCCATGTTTCATCCAAATAAATCCATATTGCACTATTTGAATGGCCTTGAAATTTGATGTTGAATTTTGTTGCCATCTATTATCGTTGTTACGGTCATGTTTCATCCAAATGAAGCCATCTTGCACTATTTGAATGGCCTTGAAATTTGATGTTGAGTTTTTTTGCCATCTATTATCGTTGTTACGGCCATGTTATATCCAAATGAAGCCATATTGCACTATTTGAATGGCCTTGAAATTTGATGTTGAGTTTTGTTGCCATCTATTATCGTTGTTACGGCCGTGTATCATCCAAATGAAGCCATCTTGCACTAATTCAATGGCCTTGAAATTTAATATTGAGTTTTGTTGCCATCTATTATCGTTGTTACGGTCATGTTTCATCCAAATGAAGCCATCTTGCACTATTTGAATGGCCTTGAAATTTGATGTTTAGTATTTTTACCATCTATTATCGTTGTTACGGCCATGTTTCATCCAAATGAAGCCATATTGCACTATTTGAATGGCCTTGAAATTTGATGTTTAGTTTTTTGCCATCTATTATCGTTGTTACGGCCATGTTATATCCAAATGAAGTCACATTGCACTTTTTGAATGGCCTTGAAATTTGATGTTGAATTGTGTTGCCATCTATTATCGTTGTTACGGCCATGTTTCATCCAAATGAAGCCATCTTGCACTATTTGAATGGCCTTGAAATTTGATGTTGAGTTTTGTTGCCATCTATTATCGTTGTTACAGCCGTGTTTCATCCAAATGAAGCCATCTTGCACTATTTGAATGGCCTTGAAATTTGATGTTGAATTTTGTTGCCATCTATTATCGTTGTTACGGCCATGTTTCATCCAAATTATGCCATATTGCACTATTTGAATGGCCTTGAAATTTGATGTTGAGTTTTTTTGCCATCTATTATCGTTGTTACGGCCATGTTTCATCCAAATGAAGCCATCTTGCACTAATTCATTGGCCTTGAAATTTGATGTTGAATTTTGTTGCCATCTATTATCGTTGTTACGGCCATGTTTCATCCAAATGAAGCCATAATGCACTATTTGAATGGCCTTGAAATTTGATGTTGAGTTTTGTTGCCATCTATTATCGTTGTTACGGCCGTGTTTCATCCAAATGAAGCCATCTTGCACTATTTGAATGGCCTTGAAATTTGATGTTGAGTTTTGTTGCCATGTATTATCGTTGTTACGGCCATGTTTCATCCAAATGAAGCCATCTAGCACTATTTGAATGGCGTTGAAATTTGATGTTGAGTTTTGTTGCCATCTATTATCGTTGTTACGGCCATGTTTCATCCAAATGAAGCCATATTGCACTATTTGAATGGCCTTGAAATTTGGTGTTGAATTTTTTTTGCCATCTATTATCGTTGTTACGGCCATGTTTCATCCAAATAAAGGCATCTTGCTCTAATTCATTGGCCTTGAAATTTGATGTTGAATTTTGTTGCCATCTATTATCGTTGTTACGGCCATGTTTCATCCAAATGAATCCATCTTGCACTATTTGAATGGCCTTGAAATTTGATGTTGAATTTTGTTGCCATCTATTATCGTTGTTACAGCCGTGTTTCATCTAAATGAAGCCATCTTGCACTATTTGAATGGCCTTGAAATTTGATGTTGAGTTTTGTTGCCATCTATTATCGTTGTTACGGCCATGTTTCATCCAAATGAAGCCATCTTGCACTATTTGAATGGCCTTGAAATTTGATGTTGAGTTTTTTTGCCTTCTATTATCGTTGTTACGGCCATGTCATATCCAAATGAAGTCATATTGCACTATTTGAATGGCCTTGAAATTTGATGTTGAGTTTTGTTGCCATCTATTATCGTTGTTACGGCCGTGTTTCATTCAAATGAAGCCATATTGCACTATTTCAATGGCCTTGAAATTTTATGTTGAGTTTTGTTGCCATCTATTATCGTTGTTACGGCCATGTTTCATCCAAATGAAGCCATATTGCACTATTTGAATGGCCTTGAAATTTGATGTTGAGTTTTTTTGCCATCTATTATCGTTGTTACGGCCATGTTTCATCCAAATGAAGCCATATTGCACTATTTGCATGTACTTAAAATTTAATAATGAGTTTTTTTGCCATCTATTATCGTTGTTACGGCCATGTTTCATCCAAATGAAGCCATCTTGCACTATTTGAATGGCCTTGAAATTTGTTGTTGAGTTTTGTTGCCATCTATTATCGTTGTTACGGCCGTGTTTCATCCAAATGAAGGCATCTTGTACTAATTCATTGGCCTTGAAATTTGATGTTGAGTTTTGTTGCCATCTATTATCGTTGTTACGGCCTTGTTTCATCCAAATGAAGCCATCTTGCACTATTTGAATGACCTTGAAATTTGATGTTGAATTTTGTTGCCATCTATTATCGTTGTTACGGCCGTGTTTCATCCAAATGAAACCATCTTGCACTATTTGAATGGCCTTGAAATTTGATGTTGAGTTTTGTTGCCATCTATTATCGTTGTTACGGCCATGTTTTATCCAAATGAAGCCATTTTGCACTATTTGAATGGCCTTGAAATTTGATGTTGAGTTTTGTTGCCATCTATTATCGTTGTTACGGCCATGTATCATCCAAATGAAGCCATCTTGCACTATTTGAATGGCCTTGAAATTTGATGTTGAATTTTGTTGCCATCTATTATCGTTGTTACGGCCATGTTTCATCCAAATGAAGCCATCTTGCACTATTTGAATGGCCTTGAAATTTGATGTTGAATTTTGTTGCCATCTATTATCGTTGTTACGGCCATGTTTCATCCAAATGAAGGCATCTTGCACTAACTCAATGGCCTTGAAATTTAATGTTGAATTTTGTTGCCATCTATTATCGTTGTTACGGCCATGTTTCATCCAAATGAAGCCATCTTGCACTATTTGAATGGCCTTGAAATTTGATGTTGAGTTTTTTTGCCATCTATTATCGTTGTTACGGCCATGTTTCATCCAAATGAAGCCATCTTGCACTATTTGAATGGCCTTGAAATTTGATGCTGAGTTTTTTTGCCATCTATTATCGTTGTTACGGCCATGTTTCATCCAAATGAAGCCATCTTGCACTATTTGAATGGCCTTGAAATTTGATGTTGAATTTTGTTGCCATCTATTATCGTTGTTAACGTACTTAACAATATGCTCGTCATGGGTTCAAGCCCTAAATAGACCGTGCTCCCATACGTAGGACTGACTATCCTGCTATGGGGGGGAATCAATCAGTCACTGAAAGCCAAGCCCACAAGTGGGTACAGGCAGGCCTTGACCGACATCGGTTGTTGAGCCAAAGAAGAAGAAATAGCACGATATTTACGTATATTATCACATAGCTTATTAGCAAGAGTGTTACGTAGTATTGGGTCAAAAGTATTAGATTCGATTTAAATAGCCATGAACTATAAATGTAAACAATGACTTTTATTAAACAAACTCACGTATCTTTCGAAAAAAAATAAGACCGCAACATTGTACGCGAAGCAGCAGCTGCTCATTATTATCACCATCTTAATTAAGAAATAAATAGATAAAACGAACCATATCAAATCTGATCAGTTGTACCACTCATCAGTAAAGCACTCCTTCGTAGTGCTCATGAATTAAAAATTAAAAGTAAACGAAAGTTAGTTATAGTGCGATCCTTAAGATAAACGCAAAATGCACCCCGCAATGTGTAGGAAATTGTACCTGAACGCATAAAGTACGAAGGTTTATCCAATTTATTACTATATTTCGGAGCGCAGAAAAGTTAAAATCGTGGTACGGGGTTTCCTCCATTGGGTTCGTTAAACTATCCATCTCCTAGCGCTAATACTGGCGGCAAATCCGTCGCTGGTCACTGAGTCCACCGGAATCACTACCGTCCCATTGATTCCACACTCTGAAGCTCCGAACCGGCAATCACGTGTGCTACTCCTTTCTACGTGTGCTTGTACTACTTTTTCCAAACTGTTGATTATCTGTGGAAAAAAAGAGAACGTCGGAAAATTTTAATAGTTAGGTGCTTCTTATAGCGTCCATCGATCGACCCCACATCCGTTAAAGCGCTTATTTTGACTTACTTTGAATTGCGTGATTTCCTCTGCCAGACAGAAGATGGCCGGGTGATTGTCGGGGGCAGCTTGCCGTTAGATTTGTTCTGCAGCAAATAGAACACAAAGTTGTCGCCAATATAATCCCAAACCCGGTTCGTGCCAAGCTGAAGCACGTCCGTGGGATTTGTTATCCAACAATGGGAGGCAACGTGATTGCCTCATCAGCCCTAGCCGCACACAATAATTAAAATGCATGCTTACCATCAATAATCATCAGCTGCTTCATCGGGTTTTGGAGCGAGGATTTCGAGGGGCCCAACATGACCGTTGTCTGGCGGCGAATTGGTCTGCTAGTAGTTCAATTTTCAGCAAGCTTAACGAAACCAATGTTATATTAATGGTACACGGAAGGTAATAATCTAATTCTTCCGATAACGCAAGGAAAACGAAACGGAAGAAGGTCAAACAACTGTCGACGCGTTTGAATTCCACACAGGTCACACTGTCATAGTAGATTCAAGTAATAAAATACCGAGAGATAGTAAAAAACCAAACGATTATTGTAATAAAATAAAGCACAAATCCCACAAAACACCTTTTTGCTAGTGGTAAACAAACTGAGATGGTTTGTTTACCTTTTCAGTATGAGAGCTAACCACGTACACTACGATATCATTGATTGCCTACGTGCGTATGTGAAATTTAAAAAATAACGGTAATTGCAAAGGTAACTGTGGGACGGACAGTGTTCATGGAATGAAAATATTTGAAAACTCATAAATAAAAATATAACGAAAGTATATTTGAGTAAATACATTTATGTTCTGCATTAATTATGAATCCCTTTCAATGTGTATCCGCAATAAATATTATATTTTAAACCAGCTCCTACATTTGCAAATTTAAGCAGTGCTACCGTTGTTCACCCATATCTTAACCCTGGTTTGTATCCCCATCGATATACCGCACACATACACAATATTTGGCGCCACTTGTGCATATTTTGCAAAGCGCAAAGAGGCAATTGAAAATGGCTTACAATACTGATATGCTTTCTGATATTTTTCAGGACCGTGAACAAGCGATCGAGTGGATGCAAAAGCAGGCTCTTCTGCAGCCGGTTCAATTGTGCCCGAGATGTCCAAAGGAAATGAAGCTAACTCCCTACAAAAGCATCGACGGCTACAGGTATGTATGTCCCAACTACAAATGCGGCGGGACCAGCAGCATCCGGGCCAGGTCCATATTTGCCAACCACAAGGCTTCGCTTAGGAGCCTTGTGCGTTGTTGTTACGAGTGGGCCAATGGGGCCAACTCAACTCGTTGTGCGTTGGAGACTGGCCTCTCCCACAACACGGTTCTCTCGTGGTACGATACGATCCGAAGTTTTCTTTGGGAAACATTCCATCGTACACGAGAGAAGATAGGGGGCCCTGGCATGACGGTGGAAATCGACGAAACTGTCATCACTCGTCGAAAGTACAACGTCGGCCGGGTCGGTAGTTCCGGTCCTCAGTGGCTTGTGGGTGGGATATGCCGGGAAAATAAGGCCATTTTCCTGGAGCGTGTCCCGAAACGCTCGCTTGCCGTTTTGAGCGATCTGGTGGTTCGGCATGTTGAACCCGGAACGAAAATTATGACCGATCTCTGGAAAGGTTATAATGGGCTGGAGGAGCTTGGATATCCCCACGAATGTGTCAACCACTCCAGAAATTTCCTCAATCCAGATGATAACAATATCAACACACAACGGATTGAGAATGTTTGGAGATGGTTGAAGGCATTTTTGAGAAAACAAGGCACTAATATTAAAAGCAACATGGACACATATTTTGCTGAGCATATCTTCCGGAAATGCAATGATGATGTGTTTGTCGCCTTGATAGATGCCTTGGGGAACCAAATCGAACATTTTTAATAATTAGTTTACTTTTTTTTTAAGCAGGTACACTCAAAGCAGATTCTCATTTGGTCCAGAGAAGCTTAGCTGCGAAACGGACCCAAGGAGGAGGTTTTGATGGCACCTTGCTAAGGTGCATTCTACATTTCCCCTCCTTGTAAAAAAAAAGAAATTAAATTTTAAAACAAATCCCTTTCTAAGATTTTAAGGCAGCGCAGTTGAAAACATCGATTTTTGTATCAGGGGTTTTCCCCTGCGGTAAGTAATTCTAGATCATAGCGATCGGCTTGCACGAGATGATAACCCAATTTCCTTCGTTTCCTAACACTTTCTATTTGCATGCCTCCTGCCGCACGAGCTCGCCGACCTACGCGTCGATCCGGTTTTAAGTGGCAAGCGGGATAAGGGATAGATCTAGTACACCGCATACCATCCGACCGATTTCCCCAATCGGTAGCACACCTCACTAGTCGAGGGGGTTTCCCCTGCGGTAAGTATTGATACATCATAGCGATCGGTTTGCAAGAGACAATGTAGACAGTTTATTAATATTTTTTTTATTTTTCTTACTATTTGCATGCCTCTTGCCGCACGAGCTCGCGGACCTACGCGTCGATCCGGATTTAAGTGGCAGCGGGAAAAGGAATCTACAACGCCAACCATCCGACAGTGTTCACGATAAGAAAGGAAACGTCTCTTTTGGTGGGGTTTTCCCTGCGGTAAGTTATTTCACATCACCAGTACAAGACGGTAACAAAATTTGTAAACTTAAATGTTTCTTTTTTTTTGCATGTTCCCTACCGCATGAGTTCGTGCTACATGTTGGAATTACACGCGAAATGATAGAGAATCGTTTTTCAGTACACATGCCACAACACACTATCGGTAAGTAACCACATGCTCATTTACTTTTTACTGTATCTCTTATGTTTTTTTTAAACGTTATTTTGTTTGTTTTACATTCTTTTTCATTTTCTAAGGTATTCGTTTTCCTTCATCTAACTGTAAGAAACAGTCACTGCGCAACATCCTACGATAGCCAAGCATATAGACGAAACATTAATGTTGTATCATGCTAACCCGTGACAGGCAAGTGCTCAGTAACTCACGCACGTCCTTCAACGCACACATCATGAAACATCTGGTGAATGAGATTGCTGAGCAAAACACTCACCAAATGGAATAGAATGGATGAGTTTATTTTATGCATCATGTACCTCCCTTTTTGCCTTATAATGTGACCAGTGCCTTATTTTTTTCTTTTGTTTTATGTTAGCATAGGATTAGTATTAGTATTAGTTTGGTTTAATTAGATATAAGATTTTATTGTGCTAATATACGCATGGACTATTGAAACATATAATTATGAATATGTGTTTGTTGAGCAACACCATTTGGGTAAAAAAAAAAAAAAAAAAATACGTGTACTCGTGAGGAAGCACGCACTTTGAGAAATAATTAACATCAGATTTGCTAATCATAAAACCAAACGTTGTGTTAGAGCGTATGTGAGGCCGTTGTTTGTTACGCTCGTTGTGTTGGCTGCGGTTCTCGGGTCGAACAAAATGCGGACAAGACAATTGGTTATAGACAATCGATCCTAGCACTTGCCGCAGATGCGTAATCCATAGAACAGTATTTCTTCTTGGTCGCGATCGTCCGATGTTCTCCGCTTGTTCAGCGGATCAATGGTTAATTCAAGCGGTGAGGTGAGCCTTGCGTGTCACTATGGTGCACGTAACTATATATTAACAACATCTAGGAGTATTATTAAGGGCCATGGTTCCGTTATAGTTAAAACCACGCAACAAGCATAAGGAAACTGTAATTGAAATTTGAATCAGTTAACAAATTATCTAATGGAACAGATAATGAAGCTGATTTGAAACTGTGTACACAATCATGCACACAATCGTGACACTATCGCAAGTGTTTATTGCACTATAACGTTATTTACATGTTAAAATTATTCATTATACAAACACAAATATAATTATTGCATCAAATATACTACTCATTTTTTAACTGAAATTGTATAAATATATCGCATTACTCACCAATTGATAGCCTATTTGTTTTTCTTTCGTTTGGCAATAGGGTGTAGTAGCCACATTTGGAATGTGTAATGTAATCATATTTTTTATTCTACTGGGTTCGGTCGGTTCGATCGGTAACAAGATAGGAAAAATAAAATAGGTGCACATAATAATATGCACGCACCACTAACAAATACTTTTACTAGACCCGTTCCAAACAGAGTCCAGTGTATGTTTAGTGCACCTTGTATATTGTTCATTTGATTCTGAAAATTTGAAAAAGAAACAAAGATATTAGCATTCTTTACACTCATTAAACGTACTGAAACTATATGTATACTTGCCTTGCGTCAAACTGCCGTCAAGATATACCGAGCGGGAGACCGTCACCATCCTACCCGAGCAGGATGACGTTGTACATATTCACGCCTGCGCCATAATGATTTGGTGTGGTATGGATGATACGTGGGAGCTGTGCCAAAAACATCAAACCATTCTCGCCTCCTCCTGATAAGCTTTAGCGCATTAGCTCCTTGGTGATGTCATCATCTGGTTCCTGCGGACAGTATATTCATTCCTTACAATCCAATATCCCCAGCGACTCGGCAAACGTTGCGACCGAAAGAGCCAAATCTTCTAAACATGTTCGTAGATTTGCACTTGAAGAGGCAACTAGATTAACCAAAAGAGAACATGTATGAAAATTATTGAAAATGTGTGAACGATAAAGAGCCTCCACCTAGTCAACAAATAGCCACATGCGGGTCGCGAGCCGTACTATGCCGATCGTTGTCCTAACCGATCCGATCTGTGTCCTGCCAGCCGATTGGAACGCACCCTCCCCTTCGCTAGAGCCACCGACCGTGCGCCGATAGTCATGCCAGTTGTTGATGAAAAGGTGTCTGTGAACAAAAAAGAAACAAACATGAAGCTCAATCGCACACCCGGAACATACAGTGCATCGCACCACAATAGACGACGCAACTTAACTTCCGCTATGCTTCTAGTCGCGATAGCCGGACACACTCGGCATCGTTACACAGTTTGATCGTGCGCGTAGCGAATATATCGAACGTATGCAGCCGGCTCTTGACCGCCCTCATTCGGCGTGAATGGCTCACCGAGAACCGGCTTCGCTGCCAGCTCGGCCGCGCCGATTGCATCCTGCTACTGCCGCTCGTCAATGCGGTGCACCTCGAGTGCATCGACGACCGGTCCGTGGAACAAGGCATTCACAGAAGATCCAGGAAAACCAGCTGAATCCCATCAGCCGGGAACCAGCAACCTAAAAAAAGCCGGACACCAACCATACCATTTTTTCGATCCTAAAAAAAGCCCAACAACCGGAACGATATTATCCGCACCCTCACCGTCGATCTCACAGAACGAACGGGACGAGTGTTTTCCTGACGAGCTTGCTTCGGATAGTTGTGAAAGTGTTCCACGTACAACTGGTGGGTGATTTTCAGCTTGCTCGAGAACACCTGCACGAACCAGGTCTTGTGGAACCGGCGCAAACACTGCAGCGTGATCAGCGTCATGGCATGCCGTCATGCCATCGTCTCGGTAGGCGTGGTGCGCACCACACGCTTGTTGGTTGCCAACGTATCGAGGAAGGCGATTACGTAGTCCCGCGCTGGTTACATCATGACGGCAAATCCGGCCACCGACCAGAGGGCAGCAAACGTCTGCCGGATGGCAGTGGGCAGATGCTTTTCGATCGTTGCCAACAGTCCACCGAGCACCACGATCGTCACGATGAGGTTGACGAAAAGAAAGCTCGACCGAATATCGAACCACGGGAACTGATGATAACCGCAACGAAATGTAAACAAACCGCCATAAATGAAAACAACACCAATTGAAACTGACACAAAGAGTGTGGAGCGACCCACAGTTCCCAGGTCGCATGTTCGAACTGTCACTGGTTTATTTACAGCGCGGTATTGGGTTTTTACCCTTACGGTTAACGGTTCTGTTTGTACACACGAGGTACGGTGTCTCCTATTTCATTATTTATTAACTGTTGGTTGCTATTATGCAATGCTGTGTTTTTACGCTTTACCCACTTGAAGCGTTTTGTGCTGGGTAAGGTTTTTTCGCACCTCCGGGGTTGTGTGTCGCTTGTGTGCTTTTTTAAGTGTTTTTGGATAAGGGTTTTTCTGCTGACTTACAATTCCTGACGTAAGGTTAATTATGTGGTTTGGGTTGTGTTGATATCTTGAGTGGTTGGAATTTGGTCTTTTTGTGTGTTGTGTTGTGTTGACAATTTGGTGGGTTAACGGTTCTGTTTGTACACACGAGGTACGGTGTCTCCTATTTCATTATTTATTAACTGTTGGTTGCTATTATGCAATGCTGTGTTTTTACGCTTTACCCACTTGAAGCGTTTTGTGCTGGGTAAGGTTTTTTCGCACCTCCGGGGTTGTGTGTCGCTTGTGTGCTTTTTTAAGTGTTTTTGGATAAGGGTTTTTCTGCTGACTTACAATTCCTGACGTAAGGTTAATTATGTGGTTTGGGTTGTGTTGATATCTTGAGTGGTTGGAATTTGGTCTTTTTGTGTGTTGTGTTGTGTTGACAATTTGGTGTTATTAAGTGTAATAAGAAATGTGTGTGAACTGATTGAAAACAGTATAGCATGTGCATGTGCATGCTACAGTACATTTAGATTGTACATCCATGAACGCGTACGTTCGGGCTGCGCCGTCCGTGTTGTACTTTCCCTGATCGGTACACAATGTTGGTGCACGGCTATCTCGACCGGCAACTTGTACCAGCATGGATTTTTTTTGTCCGCCAACATGGATGGAACGCGTACGTAGTGTACTTTCCTAGATCGGTACACAATTTTGGTGCACGGCATAGCAAATGGAGATATCAACTGAAGATAGTCGATAGAAACAGGGCCGATGAAGTAGGGCACAATACAAGTCAATGTTGTTTAATGAATAACATGTCCGCCATACATTTCAGTACAAAATTGAACGGTCAGACCAACAAAGTGCTATATCTCGAATACTAAGCGTCGGACCATGGGGTCGTAGAACAATGTTAAGCTCGTCTAATCATTCTACATCCGATTCTGGATAGTGATTTTTTTTACCACTTTTTGTCATTTTGACACCCCGTACCTAGGGATAGCTCCCTAGCTTTGGTACCAAAAAGTGCACCGGACTGGCCGACGAGCTCGAGTGGGTCAAAAAAATTTTTTCGCTAAAACCCCTCAAAACGTGTCAGAAACACAACCTAGATGATGAAAAGTGCAACCAGAAAGTCAATCGACAACATACCCGTGTGAAATTTACTCTACGCGTCCCTAGGTAGGGTACTTTTTTATAAAAACATCAAAGTGTGCGGTGCAAAAAGTGCTCCGTCAGACCAACGGTGGGCCATATCTCGAAAACTGAACGTCGCAGATAGGTATCGTAGACCAATTTTAAGTTCGTCTAATCATTCTACATCCGATTCTCGATAGTAGGTTTTTGATCACTTTTTGACATTTTGTGTCACCCCTTACCAAGGGACAGCTCCAACATTGAGCTTTGGTACCATAAAGTGCACCGAACGGGCCGACGAGCTTGAGTGGGTCAATTTTTTTTTCGCTAAAACCCCTCAAAACGTGTAGAAAACTCATTTTAGATGATGAAAAGTGAAACCAGAACGTCAAACGACAACTTAATTGGGGGTACAGTATCGGAAATAATGATAGGACCCTGGTTTTTTCAACGCAGCATGCACCCGTTGGGACAGGTTTATGTGAGGTTTGTGTGTTTGTGTTTGTGTGTGTGTTTGTGTGTGTGTTTATGTGTTTGTGTGTGTGTGTGTGTGTGTGTGTGTGTGTGTGTGTGTGTGTGTTTGTGTGTGTGTGTGTGTGTGTGTGTGTGTGTGTGTGTGTGTGTGTGTGTGTGTGTGTGTGTGTGTGTGTGTGTGTGTGTGTGTGTGTGTGTGTGAGTGTGTGTGTGTGTGTGTGTGTGTGTGTGTGTGTGTGTGTGTGTGTGTGTGTGTGTGTGTATGTGTATTGGTGTGTGTGTGTTTGTTTTACAAGTATGTCGTTTCGGATAGTTTTGTTAGTTGTTTTTTGTGTTTTGGGATAGGTTTTTGATGTAATAAGCAGTACCACTGCCCTCGCGATCAGTGTTTTTTAGATATATGAACAATTGTATGGTCTTCTTACGCCGTGGTCTTCTGAGGATGTCCGGTTGACTTGCGCGTTTCGGTTGTCCAAGCGCGTTACGGTTGTCTAAGCACGTTTCGGTTGTCCGAAGCGCGTATGCCACAAATGTGCGCGTTCGTTCCATTACGAACTCGATCGTTTTGCGCTTAATGCCAGCAGCAGCCATTCGCTTTATCATATGGCGCTGATAATCGGTACAATGTTTACCTCGACCCATTGTTACTAATATTGCTTGCTTGGATCGTCAAGTACGCACTGGTTAAAAACTTGGACACGGCTGATCCCGTGCTCTGCCTGCGTTCTGCTTCTATACGTGATGAATAACATCGTTGTCACAACATGCGTATGGATACAAACAATCAATGAGTAAGCGAGTGAGCATCAACCCATTTAAAACCAGAACAGAATACTGCCGCGCTCATGAAACAAAACGCCCATTGAAAAGAACACCTGCGCTCTTGCTCAATGCACACACAAAGTTTCCCATGCGCACACAACGTTCAACGCAGAGATGCACGCATGCCTTTCAATGGCGTGCACTGGAGAAACACCTGTGAGGGAATGCCGAGTTCATTGCTATTGAGCGCGTGTCCATTTCGCACCGGTGTCGCATTCACATTCATGAAACAGCACACCTGCGTTTTCGTCCGAGGAACAAGCGCTGCTGTCGATGCAAACTTTAGCTTTTATCCAAGTGTGAACGCACGCTGTTTCACATGATAACACACATAAACAGAATGCTTTCAACGCAATATAAAACCATGTCAAGCTACGTTTCTTCAGACAAAAACCCGCGCACTCACACACACACACACACACACACACAGTTGTGTGCGGAGTTGGCGAAGAAGGACGTGTTGTCAATGATGCTGGCTAGCAAACAGTATTTGTAAAGTTTTCTAGCAATATTATCAGTGGAGTTCTAACAACATATTTTACTGTAGTGATTGGGAGTGCAGTGTCTGGTGCGGTGTGGTCCCGGGATTGCGTATTAACGGTGTTTTGTCGGCGATACGTTCTTGATCACTGTAGCGTCGCTTCCCGAAGAGCGCCGGTCGCCCGGTGGCGCTGTGCGCGGGTGTGTGTAGTGTAGGCATCTTAGCGAAGTAACTAACACATTGCACAGGAGGCTTACAAAAAGGTTTCGGCGAGTGTACTTACGCATTTTGCCCTTTTGGTTCCTGCCTCCGCAACGACCATCGACACATTCGGTGCTGTGTGTGTTAAATGTGCCATGAACCAGTTGATAAGTGCGCGAGTGTTTCTGAGTGTACGTAGTGCGCGAGTGTACTTACGCATTCTTTCTTTTGATTTCCTGTCCCGCAACAAACATTGATACATACGGCACTGTGTGTGTTATGCGTGCTTTCCCTTTCAACAATCTCAGAGAGAGTTTGTATGGAAACCGCCACAGCTTCTTCTCTGCTTAAACTCTGCTTGTTGGTATAAGCAGAACTCAGAGAAGAAGCTTTAAATGAACCGGCGCTCAGTGACGTCACGGATCGCACTGAATCCCATCCAAAGAATTTTATGTTCCAACCTGCTCGAGTCATCACCACACCCGCTGTCAAAATTAAATTAAAACGAAACTTTTTTGTTTACTTTTTATTGAAAGATAGCCGCGTCGCTTTTGTGCATGTTAAAATAAAATTCAGAACTGTTACGAAGAAACTGTTTGTGTTTGCTGATAACCTATAAGTATTTAAATAAAGGATCAAAATGCGTAAAATTTAGATCGGTGTACAACTAATAAACCTTCATTTTTCAGCTGTATTTGAAGCTGCATTACTTATTTGAAGAACGTCAGCTGTTGTTCTGTACTGGTTGTTCGAGATTCGTCGTAAATTCTTCGCCTTTGTAACCTGTAAGATCAACTAAAACACAGTTTATATCAATAAATAACCCCATAACTTTCATCTAAACGAAATGTGGAATATACTTATATTATCAGGTTACGATGAACGCTTCGAGTGTGGCAGCTGCCGGATGTGGATGCGAGCAGGAATGTTACTGCAGAAGCCTGGCTGTTGAAAATAACAGGAAAATACATATATTGACGAATCTAACAACAGATTTACATATGAAATTAGATGAACTTTTAGCAATGCAACGTCAACATCCAATTCAGCCTTTGGATACTGTTGCAGTTATAGTGCAAGAGGATGAAGCAGATGGGTTTGTCTTTGCCAAAATTAGTGACAAAAACGAGCTAGCCAAATTTGAGGCGGATTTGATGTTGACGGAGCGTTTTTCTTTTATAAAAACGTGGCTTCTTAAACAACTTAAGTCCGTAGGAAGCATACCAAGGATGCATGAAGCCCTGTACATAATTTTTAATAGAGTTTTTTTAATGGAGTGCTCATGGAGTGTACTAGGAGTAGGACGTAAAAAAACAAAAGTAGAATTTAGGACAAATGTAAATATATTACGATTATTTAAGGAAATTGGAAATATACAGGACATAGCAGAATTAGAAAAAAAAAATTAGCAAGAAGCTCCGTAACGCTGATTCTGCTGCCCAAAGAACCGGGGTCATTAAAAGCGTCAGTCGAGGGAAGTTCACGAAAAAGAAGAAAGAGGAAAAAAAATCAGAATCTTTGTAAATATTGTAAATAATATGAATTTTTGATTTAGTAGTTTTAATATAAATTTTAGTGATTTGTTTTCAAAGAAGACATATTTTGTGAATTAAATAATTTTATGAATTAGTATAATTAAGTTGCTAATGTTTTCATTACTGTGGAAGTTGAATAAATTGGAAAATCACTAGTTTTATTTAAAAAAAAGTCTTACATGCTCTTTTTGTGACTTTAATGGAATGAAGAATGTTGAAACGTAATAAACGTAACGAGCTTAACATTAAAAGTCATATTTCCGCTTCCGAAAACACGAAACTGTTAACAAACTGTCAGTGTCGCAAATAAAAGTAAAATTTACTAAAGAACTATGCGACAGTTAATCCAAAAATGCAGAAAAGGTTGTAACAAGCGTCGACTGTGACTGACTGGAAAATGCTGACTTGTTAAGTATGTTAGGATAATTAATTAGCACGATGCGATGCATCACACTTCAATTTAGTTTAAAATTATTTCCAGAAGTGGAACTTAATAAAGTTTATGCTTACTACCTTAATCAGTTTTATCAGTTTTTTACTACCATTACATAATATATGATTAATTGCTACTTTTCTCAAAATCTGACAACGTTATTGTCCAGTCTATTGAGTTGATTTAGCGAAGACGTGTTACCACAAAAGGCTAGACCACTTACTTCTACAGTAATCCATCCATACATGACTTATACTACAACCTGAAAATACATAAGAACTTTAGGCTACTAAGAGTTGACCAAACTAGACGTGCATATAGCGATAATGAACCTTTGACTGCGATGGCTATCAGATTTAATGCACATTTTGACTCTTTTGATTGGAATTCCCTAATTTAACCTGTTTTTCTTGCTGTGATACTCTGTGTTATTTATTTTGTGCTGATGTTACATTGTACCGTGATGCTTTATGTTATTATTAGTTTAGTTTATAAGATCAGTGATAAGGCCAATTATGGCCAATCACTTAACATTTACAAATAAACAAATAAACATAAAACATATTAGCATTAGAGCGTGTTTCGAATCGTAGTCTCCAAAGTGTACTTGCCTGACGATGTAATTGTTTATGTGGTATACGTTCGAGAACATCATGAAATAGAAAGCACTAGCAAAAAACAACCCTCCCATTGTGGTGCACTGAACGATCATGTTCTTTAGGCCCAACAATTCGGTTATTTTAGTGCTTGTTTTCGTGGTAGTTGCGTGATGGCGTGTTCCTATAGTACGATGAACTATCATGTTTTCAGCCAAATATTTGTGCACTATCTATTTTCGTTCAGCTAGCCTAACGAGCTTAGCAAGTCACTGGCAGTCGCAAAGCAGCTGCAGAGCAATAGAATGGAGTACGCGTGGTAATATGTGGATTGCGCACAAAAGTGTTCCGAATCTTGCTGATGAACATGATTCAACCGCAGCGCCACATCAATTCAATACAATTGTAGTTTGGGGTCCATTTGTTTGGGATCCATCTCCGCTTCGCGCTGCAACATGAAGCCCTGCGCACACGATACCTTTCGTGCTGGGCCCGGCCGGTTGATTGCTGCCCTGAGCATGCTCATCTTTCAGAGCAGATAAGCAGCGGGAAAAGACCGCTCCATCAATTAGCATCACCGGAACGGCATGGCGCAGGGCGGCAACCGCCGACAATTTGCCCGTATCCTTGTGGCCAAGTCACGAATGAGCTCAAGCATCTATCCCTCAACGTCGCCGTTCAGAAAATCGTGCGGGATCTCGATCAGGAACGAATCCAATACGCCCTTGTTCCACACGTCGAACTCCTGTGCCATTTCCTTCCGTGTCATGCCCAGCGCCAGCATCAGGTGACACGCTGTGCAGATCAGTTGAATATCACCGTACTCGATGCCGTTGTGTACCATTTTCACCAAGTCCCCGGCACCGCCTATGACAATTCCTTCACAATACGGATCACCGTTAGATTTGGCGCATATAGCCTACTGGGAGAAAGGTCACATACATTACAAACCATTCAATTAAAACAAAGGAACATATCTTACATCCGCGGAAAATGCGTCCGAGTGTGGGAAGGGTGGTAGCGAGCCCCTTTTTCTGCATCCCTTCACAGCTGCAGAGGGTATCGACTATTGACTATCCCCGCCAGGAACAGTTATATCTCAAAAATCACACCCTAAAATGAAACAATCATCGAAATTAAACACACCTTACCTCAGCGTCGGCATCGTGCGTGAAGGCTAGAAATTTCATCCGGTTTTATTCCATGCTCCAAGCATTTTTTTTCGCTTCCACCACAACTAAATCATACTTCCGTGGTTGATTTTATGTTTATTCTACAAAACAAAACGTTTTTAATGATAAATATCATATAATTTGCATAAAATACTTACAAAACCACCGCACACGCGAACACTTGTTGTTTACATTTTAGCTTCACTCTCATTTGACAAGTCAAAAATTTGCAAGCCCCAAAGCGGGGATCAAAAAGAGGAGTGGGAGGGGAAAAAAGGTGATGAGATCGAAGCGGCACGAAATGACCGTTGCAAAAACCGCATGCTCAGAACGCTAAGTCCCAGAAGAGGGAGATCGAGCTACGAATGTGACAGAGAGGGCATGAGAAAATGAGAGAATTTCAGTGCCATTGTCGGGAGGGTTGAACCAGTTGAAGAGCGCGCGAGTGTCTGAGTGTACGTAGTGCCTGATGAGTGCGCGAGTGCCTGAGTGCAAATAGTGCGTGAGTGCGATTGTAAAAAATTAGGGTGTACATACACGTGTCGTGCGCGCTTTGTGTCTTACGGTGCGCATGCACTTGGCGAAATAAATGAGTTACACATTTTCGTTGACTCGCATAGCGGAATGAGCGGAGGCGATTCCCTTCATCCGCGTCCTTTAGGGTCCGCCCTTAAGGACATAAGTGCTTTTTTCGGTCGTAGTGGCAAGACACCAAGGTCACCCCCGGATGAAAACGCACAGAGTTCTGCATCACCTGCAGTGGTTGCCGTTGAAGAAACACCGGTTGAACACGCCTTAGTCAACATGGAGGCTGAAGAAGGAACCTTGTTGGCGTTTCATCCGCAGGAGAGCGCAGGACAGACCATGGCGCAACTCCCGCTTTTAGTTCCTCCCTCCTCCACGGAACAAGAGCTTGCTTCCAGTATCAGTAAACTGCAAGAAGCTCTGGCGGTTGCAAGAGAGTTGCATGAATTCACTAAAGATCGAAACATTGTACATGCTCCGATCAAGAAGATGTCGGTGAGCATCCTGTCGTCGCTAACCTGTATTGAACGGGAACTGCTTACCATGAAGATGAGGGTGGAAAGGATCGAAAAGGCGTCTATGAAACCCAAGGCAGGCCTTACAACTACACCGATCTCGGGGTAGAGAAACAGGAAGGTGAGAACACCAGAGGAAGCAGAGGAGGTAAAACGGGCAAAGAACGATGCCCCAAATTGTAACCAGATAGCCCCAGAACCTATTGAAGAGCAGGAGAAATCAGAGAGTAGCGAGTTATGGAGCACGGTGGTCAGCAAAAAGGCCAAAAGTAAGGCTACAATAGATTCGGCCACAGATGTTGGTTAAGGTAGACCTGGTGCACCAAATGGTCCAACTAAACTGACCTCATGGCGACCGAAAACGGAGGCGATCCTGGTCGAGACAAACGAAGTGTCTACACACAAGGACATACTTCGAAAACTGAAGACTGATCCCGAGCTACAGCCGTTTGGCAAACAAGTCGCACGAGTTAGAAGTACCAAAAATGGAGGTTTACTCTTTGAGCTAAAGAAGAACGATGGTACCTACAGTGAAGATTATTCCGAAAAAATCCAAAAGGCCATCGGAGAATCCGGAAAAGTAAAAACCCTTGGGCAAATGGAGACTGTCGAAATTCGCTATATCGATGAAGAGACAGAGGCAGCTGATGTCGAACGAGAAGTGCGAAATCAATTTGCCTGCACCGAAGGCTGTAAATTGGAAGTAAGAATGAAATCTTCTTACTCGGGTATGCAGACTGCCATCGTTAAACTTCCAGCAAAGCTAGTGCCGGCGATGACAGCAGCAGGGAAAATACAAATAGGCTGGTCAGTCTGCCCAGTGCGGGTCAGCACTCCGAGCAGAAAATGCTATCGCTGCTGGCAAACGGGCCACATCTCACAGGACTGCAAGGGTCCAGACAGGAGTAAATGCTGCCTGCGCTGCGGAGATGAAGGTCACCTCGCTTCTGCGTGCCAAAAAACTCCTCGATGTGTGTTCTGTCCAGCTGGTTTCAACGCGCATCATTCGAGTGGAGCATTCTGCCCAGTGACGAAAAAAATAATATCATGGAAGTAGTCCAGATAAATCTGAACCACTGTGCAACAGCCCAGGACCTCCTGAGCCAGGTATTGATTGAAGAGGAGGCAGATATTGCTATTATATCAGAGCCTTACAGGGCTCCAATCGGATCTACGAATTGGGTGGCTGATAAAACTGGCGCAGCAGCAATTTGGGCGGTGCGAAGATATCCCATTCAGCGGGTTGTTTCAAAAACGTTCGAGGGCTTCTGCATAGCCGAAGTTAACGGAGTATTCTTTGCCAGCTGCTATGCACCTCCTAGCTGGGAACCAGAAAAATTTAGTGAAATGCTTAACAATCTATGTGCAGCACTGGAGGGATGCAGTCCTTTGGTGATTGCCGGCGACTTTAATGCCTGGGCTGTCGAATGGGGGAGTAAACGGACAAATAACAGAGGAGAGGCAGTGCTCGAAACTTTTGCCCAACTTAATGTAGTTCTGGGAAACGTCGGCTCAACCGCTACCTATAGCAGAAACGAAAGGACATCTATGATAGATATTACGTTCTGTAGCCCATCTCTGGCCTGGCACCTACACTGGCGCGTCAGCGATACTTTTACAGGCAGCGATCATCGTGTGATACGGCATGCTGTCAACAAGGGGCAAATGAGTAAACTAACTTTGGCGACGACAACGTATATAAGAGGTTGGAAAACACAGAGCTTTTGCGAAGAACGGTTTGTAGAGGCCCTGAATTTCGGTGACTTTGGAGACGTTGCAAATCCTTCTCAGCTCGTGTTTGCACTGAGCCGAGCGTGTGACGTCACAATGCCTAGAAGGAAAACACCAATAAACACCAGACCACCTGAATACTGGTGGAATTCTTCGATCAAGAAGCACCGAGCTGAGTGCATTGCTGCTCGTAGGAAACTACAACGCGAGAGCAATCCTTCTAACAGAGAGCTACTAAAAATTATCTACGTCAAGCTAAGATCAGATCTTAAAAGGGAGATAAAGTTGAGCAAAAGAAAAATATTCCTTGAGCTACGCGACGAAATAGCCTTGGGGATTGGCTTTTGAAACTCTTATGGACAAAAGAAGACCCAAGGAGCCTGTGGAAAGATGCCCCGTGAAGCTTCTCCAGATAATCCAGCAGCTGTTTCCTACCCATGGCCCTCCGCTCTTGAATTCGATTATCGACTCGCCAGAATCCACCCCTGTGCCTATTACGACCACAGAGATTGAAAAACTCGCAGATCGCTTCAAGTGTGGAAAAGCCCCCGGCCCAGATGGTATCCCCGCTGAAGCAGTCAAAGTGGCCATGAGGATGTTCCCTAGGGTGTTCCAAAAAGTTTTCCACAACATACTTACGACAGGACAGTTTCCAATAGATTGGAAGAAGCAGTTGTTAGTCCTGATACCAAAGCCAGGGAAGACTCCAGGGGATTTATCAGCCCTAAGACCACTGGGACTGATCGACGTACTGGTCAAAGCACTGGAAATGGTATTTCTCGATCGTTTGACACCCTATACAGAAGGAGAACACGGATTATCAGAGCGTCAGTTCGGTTTCCGCAAGAAGCGCTCCACGGTTGATGCGATACAGGCGGTACTGGTGAAGGGTGATGCTGCCTTTCAACGGAAGCGATGTGGGGCTCGTTACTGCGCGATCATCACCATCGATGTGAAGAACGCCTTCAACACTGCTAGCTGGGAGGAAATAGCAAAAGCTCTAGAGCGCATGAAAATCCCCTTGCATTTGTGTCGGCTACTGAGAAGCTATCTCAGCGGGCGCGTTCTACAGTATAGCAAGGAAGAGGGAACAAAAATAGCTACCATCACTGCTGGCGTACCGCAAGGATCAGTACTTGGCCCCACCTTGTGGAACATTATGTACAACGGAGTATTAACCCTGGCCCTACCCACAGGAGCTGAGGTCATCGTGTTTGCAGACGATATTGCACTGACTGTCGTAGGAAATAGTGTAGAGGAGGTCGAGTTGCTGTCTACGGATGCTGTCGGTAGGATTGACGATTGGATGCGAGAAATGAAGTTGGAAATAGCACACGCCAAAACGGAATTTATTCTCATAAGTAGCCATAAGGAGGTCCAAAAAGCTCACATAATGGTAGGCACTAAGCAAATAGAATCAATAAGAAGCCTGAAATACCTTGGAGTTATTTCTGTACACTTAAAAAAATATATTTTATAGCCACTATACACTGTGCTACATGATGCTTAGAAGGTCGTTTAAGCATCAAACATGTTCAAATTAAAAAAAAATTAAATTATTGTTACACGTTCTCCTACGCTTGTTTTAAATAGGCTTTTTCACCCTCGATTGGCACGGGCATCAAATGGTCTCATCAGCAGCGGCACGAAATAGAATAAACCATCAATACACCGATAACACTTTGAATCCCAATCCAGCTTCTCCCGCATCGTCTCAAGGTCACACACAAATTAATAAATGCTAACACCCACCAATAACAATACACAACCGCAATGCACATATGAGTATCAACGCATACACCGCAACAGCCAATCAGATGGCGGCGGAAGGCACGGGCAGAAGCGCAAGGCAAGTAAGGCAAGGCAGGATGAGGAGGGAGAAGAAGCGGACGAAAAAATGGGTGCCAATATTTTTAAAATTTTTGACCGTTTTTTTGTTGCTCCGCCGCCATAAATAGTTCATCCATTTCGCCAACAGATGGCGCTAACCCTGCGACGGCCTGCGCAGGAATCGCACCAGCCAAAATCTGCGATGGCTAGTGCAGGCTTTGGTACATTTCCTGCGCAGGAAACTACTCGAATTTTCGCAGCGGGAAAGTGGACAAACAGAGAACGCATAGCAACTTAACACTAAAAGCGCAGTGAAGGCAAAGATCGACCAACGCACTCGTTCCTTGGCTAGAACAGTTGAAACTTTCCAGAACCTTTGTAAAAACACTAAAAGCGCAGCATAGGCACAAATTGACAGACACCTCGCTCCAATACAATGTATGAATTGCACCTCATATCAATAACCTTTAATTAGGACAAAAACACATTCCAAAACCAAAATGTATGAAACCCATTGAGTATAAATAAAACCAATTCCGACCGTGGTAAGTCAGATTCGTTCGGACTGCCAAGATAGGACGTTACGATTCCTAATACTTCGCCTTCCAACTTATTTCAAAAGTTTAGTTATGTCCCCCTACCCAAGGTAAGGCTTCTAAACTCCAACGTTTCCAGTAAGGGAAACCTCCTAAATTTTTCGATGATCGCCTGGACGATCAAGTGTTGAAAAGTCCGCTTCGAACAAAAGTGTTATTTCGCCTCGACTCATGTCAGTAAAAACTGACCTACCGCGACGGTGCTTGAGGTACAGCTGTACGCTCATCACATGGCGACCGTAGCTATCGCCTAACCCATTACAAGACGAAGGAGGCCAATCGACTGAAAGTCTCTATTAAAATACAATTGGCCCGGCTAGCCTTGTAGTCTTGGTATTGCTTAAGAACGACTCGGGAGAGTGTCCCACAGTTTTGAGATAAAGTGTGAAACTCGGTATCTGTTCGACTCTTCCAACGACCTTGGTGTTTGTTTTTCTGTTCTCGTCTTTTCTCTAAGGAGTCACAAAGTCCTTTCTCCCTTCTTCCAAAAGTTCACAACACTTTGCGCATTATTTTTAAAATTTGCGTTATTCATTGCATTGCATTTATCAACAATAAAAACAAAACGATGATTTTTTGAATGTTTTCGTATACAATCATCCTACCAACTTTTATTATGAATATAATTTAACGTTAGATTAGATCTGTCAACGTTATCTACCGTGATTCCCGACAGAGCATCCGTTACCAATCGAGCCGAAGTCAAGCGTTTGATTTTTTAGCGTCACAATAAAAGAATAGTATAAGACTGCTTAAGAAAACGCCGCGACTGCTTAAGAAAAGCAAGAGTGCTGTTGCTATAGTTTGCAACATTCATTAATGCTCTACAAAAGTCTATTTTCCGCTTTCAAATAAATGTTATTCGTAAGATATTGCGCAACAGTTAAAATAAACATGCCACTAAAATCGCCGGGGTTTTCCACCGTATTTTGTCCCATTCGTTATGTGTACATATTTAGACATGTTTATTATTACCTAACAGTTTCTTATGGTGTAATAATTAATAAACGTCGTAATTAGGTATAATGAAGCTTTATTAGCAACTCAATAAAAAAATCGACTTGAGATCATATCAACCACATATAAATGATATCATGGCCAGTTTTCTTTACATTTATAACAGGGCTTCTAATGATGAACGCTAATAATAATTTCTTACAGAGTTGAACGACAGTAAAGCAAGGCTTATAGCTATAAGTTGAAATAATTTGGTGTAATCAAGTTTAAAAATCTACTGACTAGCTGAGTTGTTATGATAATAAAATGGGTCTTTTGTTCAACGTTATTTGGGTATATGTAAACGTCTATGACTCCCTTTAGAAACATTACAAAAATTTGATTTCATCACTGCTCTAAATGGCCAAAGGAAGAGGACAAGACTTTTTTCGACAGCAAAAGGAGCACCTAGATTAATTATTTCAAGCACCTATAACACATATTTGCTTCATCAAGACCTGATTCACATGAAACGCATACGTACGAAACTCTTTTAGTACATTTTTTACATACTGGTCTGTTGCATGTTCATTCGTTAGCACTTTTGCCCTCGTAATAAAACATTTGAACCTGGCAGCGCTGACAAAAACCTCCAGCATCTGATATAGGCAAGTTAGCGTTGGCGCTTTTATTTAATAGGTAATCTTTGGCAAGTTCTTTGCCTTGCTTGAAAAGAAAATTGCATCTAGATATATTAATATATTTATATATTGCCTATGGGACAATATGTCCCGTTTAGCGGTTCTAAGTAGGAAATGATTTTTTAAAGAACCGTATGGGTCAAACAATTGTGTGTGGGCGCAATCGAAAGATTATTAAAAATAAATAAATGTCATAACATTTCAATGGGCTGTCACGACGGCAAGCGGAATAACACACCTTTTTCCATCCCATATAGTTAATATATTGTAGGTACGATGAACTGCTGTACTCTTAATGTTCTAAACTAGAGCCTTTATTTACTTCTTGAGTTACTAGCCGGGCTTGACAACCAGATGATGAGTCTGCCACACTCCAAGCATATACTCGTCCTCGGGCATCTCCTGCAAAAAAAAAAAAATGAAAAATGGATCTTTGTCTTCAGTACACCTAGGAAAATGTATGCTTTGTGCGTAAAATAATATTTTTCTTACCAACATATAATGTGTGATGGTCCTTGGAGATGGCTAACGCGGTAATACTTGCAGGTTCTATATTGTTCTTATAATCATAAGCTGTATGCATCGTCAAATCCGTTCTAAAAACAAGCTTTCTCTCCCACGCTACGTTGCCTGAAATAGAAAGAAAGACATTACTAATAACTTCAGCGAATATGTTTTGTGCCTTACTATTCAATACACGAAAAATACTCCTTATTCAATATTAGCAGGTATCGCGAATAAATGAACACATTTTAACAATCGTTTAAAGGTCTTTTTGGTTTGACTAACTTCATTTTTTGTTCATTCCTGTTAAAATAAACAATCGTAAAAACCAAGGACTGTGTAGGAAGGTGGTCCAATAATGTAGAACAATTTTACAAGCAGCCGAAAGTTCATTACAGCAGTCTGACTTCTGAAAACCCTTTAAGATTCATTTTTTTAAATCAATTTTTATGATGTAAAGCCCGTTTAAGGGTAAATGCAATAAAATTCTCAAATTCAATTTCAAAAATTTTACAGGAGGAGTATGTATGCCTCTAGTAATAGTTAATGTTTGAGAGTACAAAGAATTTTTATAGGGCTTTCTGCTGTCAAATGGCATCCACGATGGCCAAACCAATTTTGGCTAATATTTGACCACGTTCCTATACAGTCCTTGATCATGTACCATAAATGACTTTGACTAGCCGCTAACTGCGAACGTAATAAAAGATTTCCACAATTAACAACACTGGCACTGAACGTTTGGTGATACAATTTAGTCTAGTGTTCATGTGTATAAGTGTTGTGCGCATAGAAATTAAGGGTAAAAGTAAGGCTCAGCCCTCTACGTTACGCTAGCGTTACGCGAGTTAACCATCCTATGTGTATGTGACACACCACTATATTCACTAATAGCTATAGCCTAACACCATATCCATGTAAGATAAGCCATACACTCATACATACAAGATAAAGTTAGGATTAGATTTGATAGGAATAAAACTACGATGAATAAAGTCAGTAAGAATCTGGAACTCAAAGCGTTCGCATAATTTAATCCGAAAATATATTAACTGGCGCCCGAATAGGTTGTTTGTGTGTGAGGGAAGAGTATAAGTGCATATAAAAGTAGAGTATAAGTGCATTCGGCACGTGGCGAAGTATATTTTTATTGCAAATAAACGTGTTTATCCTTATTTAATTATTTAATTATTTATTTATTTGAATCAAAGTTATCGGGCAGTTTGCCTAAATAACTTAATGCTTACAGAGTACAAGTTTAAAGTATGGCCCTAGAACTAACTTGAATATGCTGACGCAGCTGACTAACAAATTGATTGAAATCTGCTGATAACCCTAACCTATTATACACATCAATCATTTTGAGCAGTGGATCATTGGCACCAAAACCAGTCGATCTAAAAGGGCTTCTTAGTAGCTCTCTACTTCTAAGACCTCTAGAGGGAGTAGAAAAGGAAATAAAATTTAAAATGTCAGATGCATCAAAATCTCCAATTAATAATTTATGCATAAAAGTTATCTGAGCCGTAGTTCTCCTATGCTGTAAAGTCTCTAAGCCAAATAGTAAACACCGAACATTATACGAAGGACGTGGAATTTGGTTTGACCAGGGAAGACGATGAAACATAACACGTGTGATTTTTTTCTGATTTTTTTCAATTTTATCTATGTATGTGATTTGATGGGGACACCAAACTACACTGGCAAATTCCAGGATGGGACGGACTAAAGAACAGTATTATGTTTTTAAACTGAAAGGATCTTCAAAGTCGGCCGAGACACGTAAGACAAATCCTAACAAAAAGAGCTTTAGTGACGATAGTTTGATAATTGCTAGATAAACTAAGCTTACTGTCTAAAATAACTCCTAAGTCCCGAACCTGAGAAAAACGTGGAACGCTGTCTTCATTGATTTTGTAGTTATAAATAATAGGATTTTTTTTCTTTGAGAATGTTATACAACTACATTTGCTAACATTAAGTAACATTTCATTATTAAAACACCATGCAGAAAAATAGTTTAACGAGTCTTGTAACATTTCACAGTCGTCAGAATATTTAACAGGTAGGAACATTTTTAGATCGTCAGCATATAATAACAATTTAACATGAGGAATAGCAAACACGACATCGTTAATAAATATAATAAATAGTAAAGGTCCTAATATACTCCCTTGAGGAACATTAGATAAATTATGGAATGTGGCAGATAAACTAGTTCCTATCTTAACGTTAATGCAACGATCAGTTAAATAACTTCTTAACCACTCAACAACATTTGTGTGAACACCATACTTTGATAATTTAGATAGCAATAGAAAGTGGTTGACCTTGTCAAAAGCAGCGCAGAAGTCAGTATAAATGACGTCAACCTGTAAGCCCTTGTCAATATAGGAGTGGCAAAAGTTAAGTAAGTATATTAAATTGGTCTCAATCGATCGTTTCGGCATAAAGCCATGTTGAACATTAGAAATTAATGGTGAAAAGGCTTGGAGCATATGACGAGACATTATCTTTTCAAACAGTTTACGAACTGGCAGTTCGGTTCAGCTGCTTATATATTTTTGAGGCGCGAGCAAAATTTATTTGATTAGTGCTGTTTTTTAGTCGATGCAGTTTTTTAAGGGCCCGTGATCTTCGACGTTTAGCCAAACGTAATGCAGAATTGGTCCATGGTGGATGAGCACGAACATTAAACCGTGGGATGAATTGTTCAAACAGTTCATTCATTTGAGAAGTAAATTCAGCCACACTGTCGTTGATGTCGTCATAATCAGCGATAGAGTCCAAGTTGATTTGGTTAAGTGCAGAAACGAGATCAGTGAAATTAGTTCGTCTAAAATTGAAATCTGCTTGACGTGGGGGTTGAGATGACGGTACACTGTATTGCGGGAGCGTGAAGTATGTAAGTAAAGCTGGATCAGGTTCAACAATACTTTCGATGCATAATTCGATTGGCCTCATGTAATCAGTAACTTTGTCGTTCGCAAACACTAGATCTAACATATTGTTATTGTGATTTAGAACAGTGTTAAGTTGGCGAAGACCTTCAAAGCTTAGTTCATCGAGTAGAGCTTGACTTGTAGGGGATAGTCGGGTAAGCATAAGATTCAGTGTCGGAAATTTGCCGTGATATCCCGTTGATTATCCGTGTGTAAGAGCTTCGTGTACGGGTTCTTTCATGGAAAGAAATACGGCTTCGTGCAACAACATTTGGTGACCCCGACGTGATTTATCGCGAGTGTACTGCTTCGTGTAAGTGTGTAAGTTATCATAAGTGCTTCACCCATGACGACACCGGGTGATAACGAGCACAGCATCGAGGTAGCGCGTCAGCTAACTGCGTTGGAAGGTGCAGTTAAGGCAAAACTCGATGAGGCTCGCAAAGGAAAGCTCTCTAAAATCATAGCTTCCATAAAAGCCGAAATCCTATAGTCACTATGGAGCGACGGTAGAAATACTCTCCTGCAGCTCGAGGGTCTCGCGGGACCACATCCAAGACGGGTCCCCTTCACCGAGGCGTACGCGACAGCAAAATGCGCCTTGGCCGAGCTGCCAGCACATTTGCGACGCCAGCACTCAACGCGACGATGCTGCCGGCCACTGCAAAGAAGAACCATCTCCCACGGTTAGACCTACCCAAATTTTCTGGATCGCCATCGGAGTGGCCCGCGTTCGCAGGGCGATTCAACAAACGCGTGAAAACGCTGGGATGACCTTCCAAGACGCGTGGATACGTCTTGAGGAACGCTTCTACAAGAAGCGCGTGGCCCAAATTGACAGCAGCGTCTGCAACGGCATTGATGCGGCTTATCGACGCCGTTGAAACACCAACATCTTCAGTGCGCCAGATTGCTGGCAAAATGGATCAAGCCGCGTTAGCAGTGAAGGACGGAATGATAGTGAGTTTCGTTTTGAGCAAGTTGGACCAAGAAACCGCTGCTCAGATCACTCGCCGCCTGGATTCTCAGCAGATCCCTACGTGGAAAGTACTCCGCAACGAGCTAGATCAGTTGACCAACACCCTCTACTACGAACCAAAGGCCAAGCCAGGAAACAACTTCCGGACGGAACGTCCCGCTACGAACCACGCACCGGCGTAGACGGAGTGCGCGATGCTGTCCGCTACTGTGCACGCAGAAGGCCGACATGCGAATATCGGAGCAATAGGCAATAGAAACCATTCATGGATGGCGGTGCGACGGTGTTATGCGTGCGATAAAACAGGGCACGAGTCCACGTTGTGTCCGGAACTGCGCGTGCGGTCGTTTTTGGAGCGTACCAACTAATGGCCTTAGGTAAGTGCATCAATTGCTTCTCCCGACAGCATGCTGCAGCAAAATACCCTTGCGCGGAACGATGCCAAATATGCTCCAAGAAACACCATACGATGCTGCACGTCGAAAGCAATGGGAGTGAGAAGTGACTATCAGGTTATCATCGCACCCCATTCACCATGCCCATCCGTTCCCGATCATCATCGCTTCGTGGATGCACAGTGCCGATCCTGTCAGTGCTGTGTTGCATCGCCCTCGCGCGGTGGCCCGTTCCTGCTCATCATCGCTTCGTGGATGCGCAGTGCCTGATCGTGTAGGTGGTGTGCCGCATGGCCTTCGCGCGGTGGCCCGTTCCTGCTAACCATCGCTTCGTGGATGCGCGGTGCCAGCTCGTGTTGGTGGTGTGCCGCATCCTCCTCACGCGGTGCTACGTTCCTGCTTCGTGTCGCTCCGTGATCGTACTGTGCCGTCCAGTGAATGCACCGTGCGACCTCGCACCTACTCCGGTCCTCATCATACCTGAGCGGTGCTACGTTCCTGCTTCGCGTCGCTCCGTGATCGCACTGTGTCGTCCAATGACTGCACCGTGCGCCCTCGCACCTGCTCCGGTCCTCATCGTTCCTGAGCGGTGCTACGTTTCTGCTTCGTGTCGCTCCGTGATCGCACTGTGCCGTCCAGTGACTGCACCGTGCGCCCTCACACCTGCTCCGGTCCTCATCGTTCCTGAGCGGTGCTACGTTACTGCTTCGTGTCGCTCCGTGATCGCACTGTGCCGTCCAGTGACTGCACCGTGCGCCCTCGCACCTGCTCCGGTCCTCATCGTTCCCGAGCAGTGCTACGTTCCTGCTTCGCGCCGCTTCGTGATCGCACGGTGTCGTCCATTGACTGCACCGTGCGAGCTCACACCTGCTCCGGTCCTCATCATTCCTGAGCGGTGATACGTTCCTGCTTCGTGTCGCTCCGTGATCGCACTGTGCCGTCCAGTGACTGCACCGTGCGCCCTCGCACCTGTTCCGGTCCTCATCATTCCTGAGCGGTGCTACGTTCCTGCTTTGTGTCGCTCCGTAATCGCACGGTGCCGTCCAGTGACTGCACCGTGCGCCCTCGCACCTGCTCCGGTCCTCATCGTTCCCGAGCAGTGCTACGTGAGTGACGACATTAATTTTTCATCTTCTTCTTTTTGATCTTTGATTGTAAATAGAGGACTACACTTGTTTATATCATTTTGCCAATAATGTTTTCCTCCTCCGAATATTGTCCATCCCAGACGAATCTCCTGAGCTACCGGCTGGTGAGGTTTTCCGGAGCGTTATCCAATGCTTTGAGTATAATAAGCATGTGAGAGACCTAATAAAACTGTGTGAATGGCATCATAGTAACTTTCTAAATCGATATTTTTGAAGTGTTTGTACATCTTGCTTAATTTCTTAGCATCTACAGTTTGTCTGGGGAGGTCGAGTTCCTTCACCGAGCGTAGATTCTTGATGTTGAGCATTTTATTATTTGGCCCACGTACCCTCAAAGAAACAGTTTGACTATGTGGTTCGTCTTGTATGTTTCCATTCGTCCACGATAATTTAAGAGGCATATTGGGCCCTGTTAGTTGCAGCTGTTTTCTTACATCATCAACAATAAGACTTGTTGCTGACGCTGGATCCAACAAGGCAAATGTTTTTATTTCCGCACATTCGTGATATAATGTGATCGGTATGATTTGATAGTAAAGCTTTCTGTCCTCTTTGTGGAAGTTTAATCTTTGTGGAGGAGTGTATGATGGGGATTGTTCCTCTTTCCTATGGAGCAACGTGTGGTGTTTTTGTGAGCAACGTTCCACTCTGCATTGAGCAGGAAGGTGGCAGCTAACTGCCTTATGGTTTTTGTATTTGCAGCAATTAGTACAAATGCCCTTTTGGGTTAACAGTTTCCATCTCTGCCATACTGGCTTATCTATGAGCTCTTGGCATTGAGTTGTTTCATGAGCCCTTCCACATACCAGACAATGATTGTCTTTAGAATACATCTTTGGCTGTAAGTGGGCATTTAAACGGTGCCCTCGAAATTTCTGACCATTTTCATTTGCTACCAACACTGCCGCTAGGTCCTCGGTTGGTTTTATCCATAATGCCAGATCACTTAATGTGTGAATCTCTTGATCATTTAATGTTTTTGCAATCCATTTATTTCTCAGATCTGTTGATAGCCGTGCTATGAGGTCGCTTAGGAGCCTCTGATCATATAAATATTGTGTTCTCCCCAGTAAATTCATATTATCTACCATATTATTCAACGCGTTGGAAAACTCTATTATTGATGTTGGATTTTCTATTGAAATGTGCCTGAAAGCTGTGAGGGCGTAAAGCAAAGACTTGTAGACGCTTTCGGGGTTACCATAAAGTTTTTTTAATCGGTCGATAATTTTCTCAAGATTATCAGGACTTAACATGAGACCACTGACTGATTTTAATGCATTCCCTTTTAAGTATCGCTGTAGTCTATTCAGATTCTCCAGCTTTGAAAAATTTCCTTTCTTAGTTGTTTCATCAAAGGCCGTTTTAAATCGAGGCCATAGTTTATAACTACCATCAAATTCAGGAAGTTCCATAAGCGTACTTTTGCCAGCAGAAGAACTAGCAGTTAGTGCACTTACAAGTCTGTTAATATTTTCGGTAAGCGACATATTTTCCTCGCTTGTTTCGGGTTTCAGAGCCTTATCGCTTAGCAATTGTTTTGTTTCCTGCTTTTTTGGTTCTATTATGATTTGATCTTCAAGAGTCTTCTGCAATCTTTCTATTTCTTCTTCTTGTTGCTTCTGTGATTCTCTATTTCGTTTTTCATTATCTATCTTTTCCTGCAATAATTTCTCTGTTTGAATTAATGCTTCACGCATTTCTTTCCCGTCGTTTGCGGCTTCGTTTAATTCCTCTCGTAACCGCTCCAAATCCTTTTTATTGCTATTACTTTGTTCTAATTCTTTCTCTCTTTTTTCCTTTAATAATTCGCAAAGTCTTTGTGATTCTTCTAGAGCCTTCTTTATCTCCTTCCTTTCTTCTTCAGATTTCTTACATTTTGAACATACGAAATTCTTTGGGGTACTCTTTACCCCCAAACAACTCAGGTGAAACCACCTGTCGCATTCCGTGCAACTAACCTGTTTCCCCCACTCATCTTTGTTAGTACAAAGTTTAAAATGACCGTTTGGATTAGTAATAAATTCCATTGTTACTCACTCAGCGTTTGAGATGCATGTGTTTGCCGTATCACGGATGTCCGCTTGCTGATGATGCTAGTCGATCTGGTGGGTTCTTCTCTGGTCCGGTTACCGCCGTATAGTTGTCTCTAGCAGGTTGGATGCTTTCTTCAGTCACGTTATTGCCCGCTCTGCTGCTTGGAACGTCTGCGATCGCTGTCTGCTGCCTGAAGTCGCTGGTGCACTGACCGTTATCCGCTCGCTGTTTGTTTTGTTTGCCGGCCCTGGCGATGAGTCGCTGCTTGCTGCTTGGTGCTTGGAGACGCCGGTGGACTTGCCGCTTGTCGCTCGCTGTTCGTTTTGTTTGTCGGACCTGACGATGAGTCACTGCTTGCTGTCCGTTCCAAACCGAGTAAGCCTACTCGTTGTTGTTTAATTCGATGTTTTTAATCAGCTATTTCCATTGAAACTTAAGCTGTTTGTTGTTACTCGTTGTTTTTATTTCGTTGTCGCCGACCTTGCTGTGTAACCACCGAATGGTCACTACGTTCGCGTAGCCTTTTGCTGATTTGGCTTTTTGACATTTGCCGTTGGTTTGTTTATATTGTTGTCGGTACCCTCCGTGCTCTTGTGTTCGCTAACGATTCTCGGGTTTTATTTATGATGCCACCTTATTCTTATGGTGTTTCGGCGGTCGTGCTTAGTTACGCACTTATTTGCCGTTCTATTCCACTCCTGGTGTTGATTTTAATGCTTTATGCACTTTCATTCACGGTGTTTCGGCGGTCGTGCTGGTTTACGCACCTTATTGCCGATCTATTCCACTCACGGTGCTGATTCCTATTACTTTACGCACTTTCACTCGTGGTGTTTCGGCGGTCGTGCTGGTTTACGCACCTTGTTGCCGATCTATTTCACTCATGGTTGTGATCCTTACTATTTCACTCACTTTAACTCGCGGTGTTTTGGCGGTCGTGCTGGTTTACGCACCTTGTTGCCGATCTATTTCACTCACGGTTGTGATCCTTACTATTTCACTCACTTTAAATCGCGGTGTTTTGGCGGTCGT